>NC_134485.1:128699376-128846876 GCF_040206685.1 Ascaphus truei
CAATATCTTTTACAATGGGGTAAAAAGAATTTCGTACATGGTTACTTTTTAGATGAGATCAGGTTAGAAGTAATATAGCTTTCTATACTGTTATCTGTGCTAGGAGAGAGAATGTTATAAAGGCTGGAGGAGACTTTAAACTAAGATGGAATAAAACGTGTACAAAATAAAGCAAATTGGACTCTGTACAAATATTTGCACCTGGATTGAAAACTGGTCAAAGGATAGACAATAGAGTTGTCAAAATTTTTATTTTTTTCAGGTTGTGAGTGGAGTACCTCAGGGATCGGTACCGAGACCCCTGCTTTTTAACTTTTATATTAATGACCTTAAGTTTGGCATAGAGAGCAAAGTCTCCATCTTTGCTGATGACACTAAATTGTGCAAGGTACTGTACTAGAATCAGAGCAAGATGTCATTTCTCTCCAGAAGGACTTGGAGAGACTGGAAACGTGGGCAGGTAAATGGCAGAGGAGGTTTAATACAGATAAATGTAAGGTTATGCATTTGGGAAACAAGAATAAACAAGCAATTTACAAATTAAAGGGGGATAAATTAGGCGAACCCATGGAGAAGGATTTAAGAGTGCTTGTAGACAGCAGGCCCAAAGTTGTACAGTAGCTGCAAAGGCAAACAAGATCTTATCTTGCATTAAATGGGCAATGGGTGGAAGGGGAGTAAACATAATTATGCCCCTCTGAAAAGCATTAGAAAGACCGGGCCTCGAGTATGAAGTAGTTTTGGGCACCATGCGATAGAAAAGATATTATGGAACTAGAAAAAGTGAAGAGCCACCAAATTAATAAAGGGGATGGATAAATCTGATTTATGAAGAGAGGCTAGCTAATTTAGATTTGCTTAAGAGGCATCTAACAGGGGATATGATAACTATATACAAATATATTCAGGGACAATACAAGGAGCTTTCAAAAGAACTATTCATCCCAAGGGAAGTACAAAGGACATGGGTCATCCTTTAAGGTTGGAGGAAAGGAGATTTCACCAGCAACAAAAGAAAGTATTCTTTACAGTAACAGTAGTTCAAATGAGGATTTCATTACCAATGGAGACTGATGGCAGAAATAACAGATATCTTAAAAAAAAAAAAAAAAAAAAATAAAAAAAAAAAGTTGGACACCTTTTTAGAAAGGAAAGGTATACAAGGATATACCAAATAAGTAAACATGGGAAGGATGTTGATCCAGGGAGTAATCTGATTGCCAATATTTTGTCAGTGAATATATTGTCAGTGAATATATTGTAGAAAATAAACCGCTCATCCTTAAATTCTGTTTTGTACTTTAGTTTTAAATGACACGGTGCATGAGGATAGGTATATAGAATACAGGGTGGGTCAAAAAGAAGATCCAAAAAGATTCCTCCACTAATTGCACTCTGTTTTTACAAGTATGATTTGGACAATTAGTCCATGCATATTCTCAATATATGTAATGGCTTACTATTGTAGCTGAATCAGAACCCAGTTAAAATGTAATAAAGTTTTATTATTTTATCAAATATTGCGTGACGGTGCCTTTATTTAAAGTGTATATTATTTAAAAATCCCTTCAGGACTATAGACTATAGACTCCACACATAAGGTTATTGACCAATGAGCACATTTAATAGTGTGTCTGTGTATGAGTAGCTTATATCTACTTGGACATCTCTAAACAAGGTAAGTATCGTTATAGTATATATATATTTGATTATATTTATGCTATTAGTATAGCTATCAAATACACTCTTATAAAACCTTGTACTATTCCCAATAGTACAAATGCGTCTTCATCAGTAACTATATTGTCTCAGATCAATGTAGAAAGTAATTGTTACTTAGTGGCTACATATAGCCATCCACAACATAATATCTCAGATATAGCACAAATTCTGTTAATAATATACCTTGTTCCAAAATATCTTGCACCTAATAGCAGACCCCCAACTCATATAGATATACAGGGTAAAGTATTGAATACAGATAAAAATATATCTATCCACTAAATTATGTCAGCGCAAGCGTAAGTATATATGAGGGTTATGGTGATAAATCAATCTGCTACCCATATAACTCCTCCAAGGGTGCATGGTCTCGGCGGACCCAATTGTATTACAATATACACAGTCAAACCAAAACCCTCAGTATATATATGGAACAGAATAAACAGTGACTAATCTGAGTGGGTATAGATCGATATGTGGGTATATAATTGCTGAAATAAGGTTATCCTGGTCACAAATGACCTATGTAGTGGATATTAGCATAACCTAAATAGTACCCATAACATATGGTCTCGGCGGACCAAAGAAGTGTGTGTATTAGTTGCGCAAATTCAGTGGGTTTGGCATAAATGGCCGCGGCGGACCAGTGAGCAGATGGAAGCTCAACACTGATAGCACTAGTATACAAGCCGCGATCCCGTGGGAATAGAGATGTCGCCTCCTGATGACGTCAGACTAGACGTCCAATGTACAACGTTTCATAAGAGTGTATTTGATAGCTATACTAATAGCATAAATATAATCAAATATATATACTCTATACTATAACGATACTTACCTTGTTTAGAGATGTCCAAGTAGATATAAGCTACTCATACACAGACACTATTAAATGTGCTCATTGGTCAATAACCTTATGTGTGGAGCATATAGTCTACAAAACTTCTAAAGGGATTTTTAAATAATATACACTGTAAAAAAAGGCACAGAGTAATAAAGTTTTATTATTTTATTTTAACTGGGTTCTGATTCAGCTACAATAGTAAGCCATTACATATATTGAGAATATGCATGGACTAATTGTCCAAATGATACTTGTAAAAACCGAGTGCAATTGGTGGAGGAATCTTTTTGGATCTTCTTTTTGACCCACCCTGTATTCAATATGTTGTCAGGAAATAATTATTTCTTTTCCCCCTTAGTCAACGCTTATAGTTGTTCACGTCTCTCACATATGGTATGGCGCATTCGTGTATTGGTTCAGACAGTTTCTATGGATTCCTTTTTTAATATACATATTTAGGGTGGGCTATTTCTTAATATCGATATGCTTTCCAATTCAGCTGAGCTGGCTAGTCCCATTCTGCCAAATACTTTTAGAAGTCCATAGAACAAAATAGTACAAATAACTATGGTATAAATATATGGCATGAAGGAGTGGCTCAGAGAGTAAAGACTGACAACAATGGCACAGAGTTTGAAGCAAGAGAGCCTGGTTCAAATTGCGCTGTCAGCTCCTTGTGACCTTGGGCAAGTCACTTTATCTCCCTGTGCGTCAGGCACAAAGAAAAGCGATTTTAAGCTTTATGGGGCAGGGACTTGTGTCTGCGAAAATTCTATGTACAGTGCTGCATACACTGTCAGTGCTATACAAGAAGATTTTTTTTAATTCTGTCTCCCACTTACTGTGCAAACTGTGATTTCATCCCCAACTGCGGTTTTCGATGTCTGAAGGACAGTGAGAAATATTTTAAAACAAGTCATTCTGTAAGGTTCGTCCAAGTAAGGCTGCCCAGGTACGCTAAAATTGAGAAGAAACATTTAATGAGAACACGGGACTGCTGGCTATAGTAAATGTAAATTAGACTGAACATATTTTGTGTGGCCTATGCAGCAGAAGAAATGTAAAAAAAAAAAAAAAAAAAAATTGTGGGAACTTCACAATGTAATGAATTTCGAAAGACAACTGCCAGAAAAATAAATGGGCACTTGTATCACCAGACAGCCTGCCAAAATCCCTATAACTAAACAGCAGCCATTTACTGGAAAAATGGATTATCATACTAAATTAAAGCTTTAATTTAAGATAAATCAGATAATGAAAATATGTATACACAGCCACTTTAGATGCACTTGGTATAAGCCACAGTCTCAATTGCACCAAAACACTGCTTTCCCCAACTTGTAAACAATCTAAGGAAGCTGGGATGGCTCAAAACATGGACCACTATTGACTCCATATAGAATATGTTGGGTGTACTGGAACTTTAAATCAGGTCACCAAAATATTAAATTAATATTGGTATCAATATTCTTCATATACAGATCTGTTAATAGACAAGTATGTTCATTTAAAATGGAGTGATTTTTCTTTGATAATTAAGAAGCAAAATTAAATCTGTTATTCGCATTGTCAAGCAAGAAAAAATAGTCAACTAAACAATAATTCACAGGCATGTTGCTGAGCCAATGTATCTTATACTATATTAGTGAAAGCACTGTATGTTTGCCTGCATGCATACCTGCCTGCTGGATGTCCGGTGTCCCTAGCGGCAATCTCATTGGTCCCTTGGCCCGCCCGCCCCCGCACACCTCTCATTGGCCTCACACACTCACACCACCCCCTTGGCCCGCCCCCCACACCTCTCATTGGCCTGAGGCGGAGTGACGGGCCAAAGGTCCAAAAAAATAAATAAAACACACACACACACACACACACACACACACACACACACACCCCTCTCTCCCCTCTCCAAATCACCTTTTCCCCCTCCCCAGCGGCATCACCTCTTCCCCCTCCCCAGCGGCATCACCTCTTCCCCCTCCCCAGCGGCATCACCTCTTCCCCCTCCCCAGCGGCATCACCTCTTCCCCCTCCCCAGCGGCATCACCTCTTCCCCCTCCCCAGCGGCATCACCTCTTCCCCCTCCCCAGCGGCATCACCTCTTCCCCCTCCCCAGCGGCATCACCTCTCCCCGCTCCAAATCACCTCTCCCCGCTCCAAATCACCCCTCCCCGCTCCAAATCACCTCGCTTCCCGCCTCCCCGCTCCAAATCACCTCGCTTCCCGCAGCTGCCACGCGGCGCGTAAGATGGCGGACCCCCTTCCTCCCTCGCGGCGCCGAGTCAGACGGTGGCGGCGCCCGGAAGTACAGGTAGGTGTCGCTCCCCACCTCCGGCGCCAAACGGAACTGAGAAAGGGCGCATCAACTGAGGTGTGTGTGTGTGTGTGTGTGTGTGTCACTGTCCACTGCCCCCCCCTCCTATCCACTGCCCCCCCTCCTGTCCACTGCCCCCCCCTCCTGTCCACTGCCCCCCCCTCCTGTCCACTGCGTCCCCCCTCCTGTCCCCCCTCCTGTCCACTGCCCCCCCCTCCTGTCCACTGCCCCCCCCCTCCTGTCCACTGCCCCCCCCCTCCTGTCCACTGCCCCCCCCCTCCTGTCCACTGCGTCCCCCCTCCTGTCCACTGCGTCCCCCCTCCTGTCCCCCCTCCTGTCCACTGCCCCCCCCCTCCTGTCCACTGCCCCCCCCCCTCCTGTCCACTGCCCCCCCCCTCCTGTCCACTGCCCCCCCCCCCCTCCTGTCCACTGCCCCCCCCCCCCTCCTGTCCACTGCCCCCCCCCCCTCCTGTCCACTGCCCCCCCCTCCTGTCCACTGCCCCCCCCCTCCTGTCCACTGCCCCCCCCCTCCTGTCCACTGCCCCCCCCCCCTCCTGTCCACTGCCCCCCCCCCTCCTGTCCACTGCCCCCCCCCCTCCTGTCCACTGCCCCCCCCCTCCTGTCCACTGCCCCCCCCTCCTGTCCACTGCCCCCCCCCCTCCTGTCCACTGCCCCCCCCCTCCTGTCCACTGCAGGAAATGCAGGGGGAGGAATCCATGCCTTTGAGGCGCCCCCCCCCTCCCTTTGACGCCCCCCCCCTCCCTTTGACGCCCCCCCCCCTCCCTTTGACGCCCCCCCCCCCTCCCTTTGACGCCCCCCCCCTCTCCCTTTGACGCCCCCCCCCTCTCCCTTTGACGCCCCCCCTCTCCCTTTGACGCCCCCCCCCTCTCCCTTTGACGCCCCCCCCTCCCTTTGACGCCCCCCCCCCTCCCTTTGACGCCCCCCCCCCCTCCCTTTGACGCCCCCCCCCCCTCCCTTTGACGCCCCCCCCTCCCTTTGACGCCCCCCCCCTCCCTTTGACGCCCCCCCCCCTCCCTTTGACGCCCCCCCCCCTCCCTTTGACGCCCCCCCCCCCCCTCCCTTTGACGCCCCCCCCCCCTCCCTTTGACGCCCCCCCCCTCCCTTTGACGCCCCCCCCCCCTCCCTTTGACGCCCCCCCCCCTCCCTTTGACGCCCCCCCCCTCCCTTTGACGCCCCCCCCTGCCTTTGACGCCCCCCCCTGCCTTTGACGCCCCGCGCGCACACACTGACTGACTGCCGCACGCACGCACACACTGACTGACGCGCACACAAAGCCTGACTGACGCACGCACACACTGACTGAGGCACACACTGACTGTGTGTGCGTCAGTCAGTCTGTGTGTGTTTGTGTTTCTGCCTCAGACTCACTGACGCGCGAGCAAACACACAGTGACTGACGCACACACGCTACATGAAGCTGTAAAGGAGGGAGGGAGGGGGGGGACTGGATTGATGTGAATGGGGGACAAACAGAGAGAGGGGGGAGGAGAGAGAGGAACGGGAACATTACATCCCGGGCAACGCCGGGTCTCTCAGCTAGTCAGTTAATAAAGTAATACTCTTGCTTTTGATTATGTTTGAAAAATCTTGTAAAATAAAAATGGGGTTAAAAACGCCTGCCATTGTAAATTTATGTGAATCTGTTTTTATAATAAATATAATGATTTTGGTAAATTCTATAGTGATTGTAATGTTCAGGTAAAAATATATATCTATATTAAATATCAATGACATGATCTGGACATAAAAGCTAAATAAATAGTAAAACAATGTACACAAAGTTATTTTACCAAAAGGTAAAAGCAAGTACCCCCAAATAATTCAAAGTTATAAATAACTAATGGTAGCAATAATTATTACTATTATATAAAATGCAACTTGGTGATGCTACTGAAATGTGCTTACCTGAAGCATAGATTGGCCATGCTGTGTATTGCGGCTCCCCATAACTCTGGGTCAGGCTGACTAGGATCACTTAACTGCACCAGTATTCCAGTTTTTCCCAGCAAATCTGGAAGATGCTATGAGAAAGTCAGAAGGTATTAAATGTGGTTCATGCACTTGGTCTTTTAAGTTTTAAAGTTTCCATGGGAAGGAAGGAGCTAGAAGTACTTTTGTGATAAGACTGTATGCGGTACATCTAGGAGGTAAAAGTTCAAATTGTCCCTTTTTTTTCTTTGCAGAACATTGTGATGTCATCGTTTGTTAAACAGCTAGGAGGTAAAGAACAATAAATAGGACGATGATGAATTTGACAGAACCCAAAGCAAAAATGTTTAAAATCAATTGTATATAGGACACTAATAAGTACACATTCCACTTTAAAATGTGACTGAATTTGTCTAAGGAAGCCATTTACATTTTATTTATTGACTGGAAAATAAATCATGACACCATGAATCAAATGAGGACTTTTGCTTTGTTAAATGAGAACGCACACACACACACACACACACACACACACACACACACAACACAAAAAAGTCGTAATTTTAAAAAATGGCATTTTTTGCACAAAAGCAGCAAGCTTTCTAAAGAAAAGTTCAATCTAAAATAGTTATACAAATAACCCAAACCACACATTATATAGGTTATGGTGTGTAAAAATTGATAAAAACCCTCTACCGTACAGTGTATAGCAAGTGAAAATATCACTTGTGAACCCATTCACATGTCTCAGGCAGGTCCGCAACCCTGTTCACAATTATCTTAGCATACAGTACTTCCACTGCAGCCAGGGATTCCGGGAAATGACATGCAAACGAGCAATGTCACCTGTTACTTCAAGTCCATTTTAACATGGACCCCTAGAAGCTTGTGCCTGCAGTATTACACAGACTTTCAGCACAACCTGGGTTAAAGAAGTGCATAGCCAGTAAAACAAACAACCACAGACAGCTGTTATGACAGCAAAGATTGTGTGTTCTACACTGTCTAAATGCAGAAATGTCTTAATGTATATGAAACCTATATTTTACCAGGGTTGAAATTCATCATGTACAGTACACACCAACCATAGCTCAGTTTAAATTTACTTAAAATATTCACTTTATAAACTGGTCCCAAACCAGTTTTCCTGTGGTTTGGAAAGCATATCAAGTGCTTACAATATAGGTATCCATAAAACAATCGCCAGAGGTCCCACAAGTAAAGCCAAAGTTTAAGTAAAGATAGCTCACCAAACCATGTACCAAAGAAAAACATATCAAACTGTAGCCGACTTGTGTTCAGAAAGAATGTGATCGTGACAATGCAAAGTACCAACCTTTCAATAAAGTATGTTTACATGAAGTTGCTCGTGAAATGTACCCAACCCCCTTTGTTTTGTTTTTGTTGTCTCTGTATCTTCATTACGAGATGAAGTATTGTCTTTAAATGTCCCCATGCCCGCCCCTCCCCATCTTTTTTTTTGTATCCCCTCCCCAAAAATCTTATTGTTTTTTTATTAAAGTTAAAAAAAAATAGTTCACTTATTAGTCTCGAACATAAATAATACCAAAGCATACCTTCTGGCATTTAGGTCCATTGTTGTAAACTAAAGCTGCGAAGGCCTGAAGAATTTCAACATGTGTCCAGGAGTTGCATTGTTTCAGAGCAGAAATGGAAAATACCATGAGAGTATCCAAATTCTGTTCATCGACAATAACCTGCCACCAAAGGCAAAAATCAAAGGGTTAGTTACGATCGAACGGATAAGGATGAAAGCAATATATTATGATTCAAGAGTATCCAATAATGCATGTTCGTTGATGTAGCAGATTGTCTTTTTTAACTCTCTTTTATTTGGAGGGCAGTGGCAAGTTGTGCAGAATGTAGCAATATGAAATACAAAAAAGGTCATTAATATACAAAGTTCAGATCAACAGAATAAGAGCCTCCGACTAGGGACAAGTTAATCTTACCGTGAAGTTGAAAGACAAAATTTGAAGAACATTTAAGACAAAGAAACGAGAGGCAGGAAAGACATGAGGTGCAATGGCAACCCAAAAAGATTAATTAAAAGTCTTAAAGCTGGCAGACCAAGCAATATGCTATGTGTTTATCAATTTTATTTTATTTTTTTATATAAAATCAGTTCTGTACTATTAAAAAAAAATGCTACAAGTATTTTCTCAAACAATTCTGAATTACATTTTTTATGTATTATAATGTAACAAGCCTTTTTTGTTTCCATAGCAACCATTTACAAAGTCACAGATACGGAGTCAATACTCCTCTGCAGTCATTTAGTGAACCCCCTAGCCGAATCTTCGCCGATCGACAATTTAGCTAATTACTTACTTATTGTGCGGATTGTATTGATACACATAGGAATTTAAAAAATATTTATTTCTTTAAACAGCAACTTTTTGCATATTCATTTTTAAAAGAAAAATACAAATATGTAGGAGATTTCGTCTTTCCCTCTCCAAAGGCGTTTTTAGTTTTAAAATCTAATGCTTTAATCAGGAGTTACAAATCATTTGAAATAAAGTGTCAGGGAGGTTAAAATGAAATTCAACCCTGAGACTATTGCAGTGTTACCATGGTAATCTGAGACTAGCAATTAAGAAAATGATGATTTCTCACACACTATGTTTATCCCCCCCCCCCCCCCCAAGCTAGAGATATTTGTATTTTTTTTGGTGTCAAAATGGGGACAATAAAGATAAAAAGTACAAATATGGCCATATGGTCACTGACAAAGTCACAACATCACCTCTTGAAACATTTGAAACTTTCTATTGGCGCATGAGCAAGCCCTGATCCCTCAACCATTTTGCATCCGCCGGGAAAGAATTCGTTCATGGTGGCCAAAGCATATCGGCAATCGGAAACAAGTGGTTCCCCAGAGGTCAGGTAAGTTAAAAAACAAACAAAGAAAAACTCAAATCTTGAAGGAGCAGGTCATCCTAAAACCAAAATGAATCAATGACATGGATGTGTTTAATGGATTAAATCTTGGTTACCAACATTGATAAATCAGACTGTACTCCTCAACAGATCACATTTTTGTACATTTATAAATACATATACAGTACCATATTTTGGGGTACACAATATGATCTGATTAAAGAACAAACTTTAAATATGATCAACATCAACGGCTAAAAACACTGCAAAACAAATATTTGAAGAGATCCCAGACTGTACATGGAGGTTGACGAACATAATAAAACAGACACAAATAAATGTTGACCCCATGTTTGCAAAAACATGATAAAAATAAATAAAAATGTGTCATGATATATTAGCTATTCAAACTGATTTATTGTATTAGATTTTTTTTTTTAGACTTTCCTACCTGAAGTCTGTTGAGCAAATAGTGAATAAGCTGGCACACTTTGCTGACAAGATGCTCCTGATTGAATTGAACAAGTCGACAAGCTTGAACAAGTAAGGCACAAACATCCTGCAAAATAAAAAAAATAAAAATCACTATTAAAAGGCTAAATCACACAATCTGGAGGGGATATAGTATAGTATAGTATAACACTCCAGCTGGTATAAAAACCATGTATATACAAAAAAAATTTAAAAAGGCAAAATTAGTGAGGGCAGAAGTCACTGTAAGGCTAAAGCTGCGGTCCCAGTGATCACTGTGACACACGCGCCCGGCAGGGGGGGCGGCGCGTGAACAGCGCTACCCGCGGTCTTTAGGGAGAGAGGGAGATTGCGACGGGAGGGGGGCGTGGTTGGGGTTTTGCGGGGGCGTGGCCATGACCTCACGCGGCTGGTTCGCCCTCATTGGGTGAACCACCGGCGGGGGCGTGGCCACGCCTCCGTCGCCAGTTCTGAACTCAATTCCATTGAGTTAAAAAAACCTACGAGTACAGCGCGGCTGCACCTTCAGCGGGAAGGTGAGTACTGGGCCCAGCCCCATTGAGGGGCGGTGCTTACACGCACAGCGAGGTGTACGCTGTAGCAGTGACTGGGACCGCAGCCTAAGTCTCCGCTAGCACTGAGCGGGCACTTACATATATAGATACATGCAAGTCCCCGCTCACGCGGTGCGCGCGGCGCTCGTGCACACAGCTCACCCACGATCGGCGTTTAGGTAAACAAAAAACCTATTCTTATCCGTGCGCTCAACTACCCGCAATGCCCTCCCCCGCGCACAAGCAGGACATCCGGCGCTCATGCTTGGGAGCGCTCTCCAAGCATGAGCGCACTCAGCGCCAGCGGGGATTCAGCCTAACCAGTTATCTTGGAAAGGAGATGCTCACTCAGATATGACACTGAGAGACATGCTCCTTGTGAGGAAGAAAAATCCACAGAAGCAGTCATTGTGTTAAGATAAGGACATGTTGAAAAGGGAAGAGGAAAATGTAAGAAGCATGAGGTCCGAGGAATTAGTTGGTAAAGGGGGAGGGGAGAGGTAATGTTCATGCTATCAGTTGTCAAATAAGAGAAGAGGGACCATTAAGTCAAGCATCAGAGCATGAGATGCAATGGGGCACAGAGTCCATCATAACTGGGGGGGAAAAGTTCTGACTATGAGGCAAAAGAGGATCCAGGGAGTAAAGCAACAATCCCATATTTACTCAGCAGTGCCAATCCAGAAAACACCTTATAGCCCATTCACTTGAAAATAGAGCGTCCACTGGCCCCCCGGAAGGTGGCTTGTAGAATAGAAATGCTTAGTAAATATAGCTCCTCACACACAGCTGTAATGACCCAGCACCTCAAATGAATTATTCGAATGATAGATACTGAGCTTGTCCCAATATCTGCCTACTGTAATCTTGGGCAAGTCACTGTCTGTGCAAGTCACTCATGCCTCAAATCATCTCTAAAATGGGCTAAGCTTTTCAGAGCAGTGATTTATGGCTGAAAGACATGCAGAGCGCTGCACACATAAAAATAATATTTGATGCTCCTTTTTAATAGTATACAACCAATAGTACTCTTTATAGTCCTGGCACTGTAGGGGTTTAATGGAATGTGTGATACTCTCCCCAACAGCAAACTTGTCAACTGACTTCACACACTTCAGTGCAGTTTCAACCTCAAATTCCATCAATTCAACCAAAGAATTTGATTTACAATCCTGCTTTCTTGCTAGATAACGAAGTGTCAATTACAGTGGGGTCTTTTAAACCGGATCCGGAAATTGTCCAACCCCGGTCTATCGACACAAAGTTTTGCAGGAATGTTTAATTTAATCCCGGTTTTAAAAAAAAATAAACAAACTGAAACACCACCTCTGATCCTAAAACATGTGTAGTTCTGCACTTGGTACTCAGAAAATTAGGATTGCGGACAGGAGTCCAATAACAGTCCCAGAGACGAAACTGCTTTGACATTTTAGCCGACTGTAGGTTGAAAGCTGTGAATCCCCGTGACAGTTACAGGCGGTCTGATAATTGTGTAATAGGGGTGACACTAGACCTCATACCGGCAACTTAATCTCTCCCCCCCCCCCCCCCCCGTTTGTGAGGCCTAGCTTGCACGCGGTGTGTAGCGCCCCACCTCCTCCCTGATCCCGCAAGCCCCGTGTGTGTAGTCCTCGGAGATCAGCTGGTCCAGGAGGTGGTTGATCTCGGTACGGAAGCCCTCGGAGTCGGAAGGCCGCAGGCTGCGAAGTTTGTTAAAGTGCCGGTGAAAATCTCGCCCTGGATCAGAATGACTGTATAATCCCAGCCCGCCCGCGAGTGGCGGCTGGAGAGGCAGCTCTCCGCCACGCTGCATCGTTGCCGAGCCTCTAACAGCCTCTTGTAACGCCATCTTCCTACAGAGGTGCCAGTCGCTATAGCAACCAACCGTCACTTCCGGGGGTGGGGAACGTGATGACGTCAGTGATCAAAGCGTGTTGCTAAAACGTACAAGAGGTAATTCTGTCAGCCATTCTTATCATGAATAAGGACACCCCCTTCATCCACAGAACAGGAGGGGGGGTGCCCTGTTTGGCTTGTTTCCCACTTCCTTTCAACATCCATTGTAATTAGATCCAGGGTTGCCTCCACTCCGGGTTTCACCCGTAGATTACAGGTTTTGGCCACGTATCTCCAGGCTGGTTGTATGGTTGTATGTATGTATGTATGTATGTATGTATGTATGTCTTTATATAGCGCCATTAATGTACATAGTAGTAATACACGTGACAATCATATAAATAACAAATAATACAAATAACAGATCATGGGAATAAGTGCTTCAGACATAAAAGTAACATTTAGGAAGAGGAGTCCCAGCTCAGAAGAGCTTACAATCTAATTGGTAGGAGGAACATACATAGACAGTAGGAGGGCATTCTGGTAAGTGCGTCTGCAGGGGGCCAAGCTTTATGTATCAGGTGTATAGTATTAGCCACTGAGCTACTCGTATGCATCGTTAAGCAGGTGTGTTTTAAGGTGGGTCTTAAAGGTGGGTAGAGAGGGTGCTAGTCGTTTATTGTGGGGAAGTGCATTCCAGAGGTGTGGGGCAGTCTGTGAGAAAGGTTTAAGGCGGGAGAGGGCTTTAGATACAAAAGGGGTAGAGAGAAGACATCCTTGAGCAGAACGCAGGAGTCGGGATGGTGAATAGCGAGCAATTAGGGCTGAGATGTGAAATGTAGGGATGAGCAGAAGAGTGTCAAGCTTTAAAAGTGAGGAGGAGAATTGAATGTGTGATACAGAATTTGATAGGAAGCCAGGAGAGTGATTTCAGTAGGGGAGACACTGAGACAGATACAGGAAACAGTAGAGTGATTCTGGCAGCAGTGTTTAGGATATATTGTAGGAGAGACAGGTGAGAGGCAGGAAGGCCGGACAGCAGGAGGTTACAGTAATCGAGACGGGAGAGAATGAGGGCATGTGTCAGAGTTGTAGCAGTCGAGCAACAGAGGAAAGGGCGTATCTTTGTGACATTGCAGAGGAAAAAGCAACAGGTTTTAGACGCGTTTTGAATGTGAGAAGAGAAAGTGAGAGAGGAGTCGAGTGTGACCCTCTAGGCATCGTGCTTGCGCTACTTGGTGTATGACTAAACTTTCAACAGTAATGTGGAAGGAGGTAGTGGGGCCAGGTTTGGGAGGAAGTATGTGGAGCTCTGTTTTTGCCATGTTAAGTTTAAGTCGGCGGAGGGCCATCCAGGATGATGTCGCAGAGAGACATTCATAAACTTTGGTTTGTACAGCAGGTTTAAGGTCAGGGGTTGAAAAGTAAATTTGTGTGTCATCAGCATAGAGGTGATGTTTGAACCCAAGAGATATGATTAGGTCACATAGAGAGAGTGTGTACAGAGAAAAGAGGAGAGGTCCTAGGACAGAGCCCTGGGGTACCCCCACAGAGAGCTCGATAGGAGGAGGAGGTGGTGTTGGCAGAAGAGACGCTGAAAGTACGATGGCAGAGATAAGAGGAGATCCAGGAAAGAGCTTTGTTACGAATGCCAAGGGTATAGAGAATGTGAAGGAGAAGAGGGTGGTCCACAGTATCAAATGCCGTAAAGAGGTAAAGTACTATGAGCAGAGTGTAATGACCTCTGTCTTTGGCAGCATGGAGGTCATTAGTTATTTTAGTGAGAGTTATTTTTATTTTTCCTGAGTTCGATCCCTGCAAGTGTTTTGTACAAAATGTTTTAATGTTCAATTCCCACGTGGTGTGTGTATGTGTCCGGTAGTCAATAAAGCATTGAATTGAATGTTTTTTTTTCAAAAATGGCACATGATGGCAGGAGAGCAGAGAGATAGATGACACGTGGACAGCTGGAAGAGGATTTGAGATGCGGGCAAAATGGAGGCTTTGAAATCGGGAGCCATGCTCAGACCGCGTTATAAGCGGATTCGCATACATACACTCTAGGGTGTCCAGGTGTCCCGTTTTAGCCGGGACAGTCCCGGTTTTTTAATGACTGTCCCGGCTGCCCCGCATTTTTTTTAAATGTCCTGTTTTTTTGTGGCTGTTCTGGATTTGGCCATCAGAGCAGGGGGGGCAGCAGAGAGCACAGAATGCAGGAGAAGAGTGGGGGCGAGTTTATCTGCAGATGGTGGGGGCGGGGTTATCTGCAAAGGATGGGGGTGGGGTTAGTGTCAACGGAGCCTCAGCAGTGAGAGCCGGAAGTGAGGTGCCTGCTGCCAGTCAAGATGGCTTCCACCCCCCACCCCGCCCCCCATGCTCCACAGTGACAGGTAGGACACAGAGAGAGAGTGAGTGTGAGTGGCTCTGTGTGTCACTGGTTGTGTGTGTGTGTGTGTGTGTGTGTGTGTGTGTGTGTGTGTGTGTGTGTGTGTGTGTGTGTGTGTCACTGACTGTGTGTGTGTTTGTGTGTGTCACTGGCTGTGTGTGTGTCACTGACTCTTAAGTGTGTGTGTGTGTCACTGACTCTGTGTGTGTGGGTCAGTGGCTGTGTGTGTGGGGGTCAGTGGCTGTGTGTGTGGGTGGGTCAGTGGCTCTGTGTGTGTGTGGGTCAGTGGCTCCGTATGTGTGTGTGGGTCAGTGGCTCTGTGTGTGGGTCAGTGGCTCTGTGTGTGTGTGTGTGTGTGTGTGGGTCTGTGTGTGTGGGGGTCTGTGTATGTGTGTGTGTGTGTCAGTGGCTCTGTGTGTATGTGGGTCAGTCGCTGTGTGTGTGTGTGTGTGTGTGTGTGTGTGTGTGTGTGTGTGTGTGTGTGTGTGTGTGTCAGTGGCTGTGTGTGTGTGTGTGTGTGTGTGTGTGTGTGTGTGTGTGTGTGTGTGTGTGTGTGTGTGTGTGTGTGTGTGTGTGTGTGTGTGTGTGTGTGTGTGTGTGTGTGTGTGTGTGTGTCAGTGGCTCTGTGTGTGTGTATGTGTGTGGGTCAATGGCTCTGTGAGTGTGGGTCAGTGGCTCTGTGTGTGTGTGGGTCAGTGGCTCTGTGTGTGTGTGTGTGTGGGTCAGTGGCACTGTGTGTGGGTCCGTGGCTCTGTGTGTGGGTCAGTGGCTCTGTGTGTGTGGGTGTGTGGGTCAGTGGCCCCGTGTTGGTGTGTGGCTCTGTGTGTGTGGGTCAGTGGCTCTGTGTGTGTGGGTCAATGGCTCTGTGTGTGTAAGTTGCTCCGTGCGTGGGTCAGTGGCTCTGTGTGTGGGTGTTATAGGTCAGTGGCTCTGTGTGTGTGTGTGTGGGTCAGTGGCTCCGTGTGTGGGTCAGTGGCTCCGTGTGTGTGTGGGTCAGTGGCTCCATGTGTGGGTGTGTGGGTCAGTGGGTCTCTGTGTGTAGGTCAGTGACTCTGTGGGTCAGTGACTCTGTGGGTCAGTGGCTCTGTGTGTCTGAGTGGGTGTGGGTCAGTGGGTGTGGGGGTCAGTGGCTCTGTGTAGAGATAAAAAAAAATTAGATCTTTTTATTATATACAGTATATATATTTATCTTGCCTTTGGCTGTATCCTCCCCTCCAAATTCCGTTAACATGGCCGCGCGACGTCACGTAATGCACATTGCCATAACAACGAGCCGCTCCGTGACGTCACGCGGCATCAAGTTGACATGACAACGGGACGCATTACGGCGCCGAGGCATCACGTGATGCCACATTGTCATGGCAACATGTCACCGCCTGAAGTCAGTGTCTCGTCATGGCAACGGGGTGCGTCATGTGATGTAATTTGTTTTATAAATAATTTTTTAATGTGTCCTGGTTTTTCATTTTGAAAATCTGGTCACCCTAATATACTCAGAAAGTAAACAAACCATAACAGTGCAGAATCCTACACTTTCTTTGTGACCCCAAAAGCACCTTTTGACTCCTGTGTTTCCTTCCTATACACTATAACCTATGTATATACCATGTACCCCAGCACACACATTTCCACTATCTATACTTTGGTACAAAAATACCCACTGTGTACCCCATTGCGCACGTACCCAAGCACGTACCCACCCACTATGCATACCCCAGCACGCGTGTACCCACCCACTGTGCATAACCCAGCGTGCACGTACTGTACCCACCCACTATGCCTACCCAGTATGCACATACTCACCCACTATGAATAGAACAGCACACACATACCCACCGACTATATGTACACTAGCGAGCATGTACCCACCCACTTTGCATACCCCAGCTCGCACGTACCCACCCACTTTGCGTACCCCAGCGCTCACATACATACCCACTATGCATTCTTACCCACATACTTACCCACTAAGGCGGGGCCCCGGTACTGAGGTGGGAAGAGTATAAACGCCACCCACAGCAACGAGGCCACGTCTGTTGAATGGATTGTCAAGGTAGCCGGGTCAGAGTTGGAGATATAAGGAGAGTCTTGATACTTGCCGAGTTCGAGGGTAGGAGACGGTAGAATAGTTGATGTCCGGGTGCCGTGGTCAGGGTTGGAGAGATGCTGAAGGTCAGTGGTAAGCCGGGGTCAGTAGTACAGAGAAGCGGAGTCCAAGAGTCAAGCCGGGTCGGTACACTGGAAGTCAAACTAAACAAGATAAGGCAGGATAGGCAAGGCAAAGCTAGGAGTGGGAACAGCAAGGCTTCAAAGAACTATGCTCCGCCAAAGTGCCAGTGGCAAAGCTGAGCATATATAAGGGAAGAGATCCAATCAGACAGAGGGGAGGAGTGGAGGCGCGGCCTCAGCGGAGGCAGGGATAGGTGGAGCAGTGCAGGAGACAGGTGGGCGAGATTAGGTGATCAGTGGATGTTGACACGTAGCTAGGGGGGGTGCACACACGTCATGTGTGCGTGGTGCCATCACGTGACATGAACGGGAGGCGGGGCCAGTCCCTGTGATGTCATGAGTACCTCTCGGCGCGTGGTATGTCCGCAGAGCTTCTTGAGGTTAGAGGTAAGGAGGGAGTGCGCCGTGGGGGACGCGTTCCCTGATTCCTTACATATACTCACCCACTATGCATACCCCAGTGCGCACTTACTATTCATATCTTAGCACACAGATACTCACCCACTATTCATACCCCAGCACCCACATACCTTTCTAACATGTTCACTGTACATGACATCTTTTTCTCTCACTATGCTCCTTTTTTCTTTAACTGAGACTTGACTCTCACAGTCTGACTGTGCACTGGATGTTGCCTTCTTTTATGGTGGCCTTTCTTTCTCCCACAATACTTGCCCTGATGTAAGGGGTGGTGGGGTGGGGCTTCTCCTCTCCTCCATCTGCCATTATTGAACCATTCCTATACTTCTCTCTCTTTTCCTTCATTTGAGGCTCAGACTGTCCAGCTTTTATCTCTTCTTCCACTCTACTGTCATCTATCGCTGTAAGGATCCATGAGTCTCGCTACCCTCTGCACGCTTCCTGCTTACCTCAGCCCACTATCGGGTGCTCCACTTCCCCCGCCTCCTGCGGCGCGTCACCTGGGCCATCTACCAGCCGCCGGTATACGGGACCGTGCGCATCACGTGCGAGAATTAATGCAGACTCCTCTGGTCCCGCCTTTGGATTACACCCGCGCGGGGGCATCATCAGCACGCCTCTTACGCGTGGGACACGCGCAGGTACCGTATCACCAATCCCTGTCAGTAAACCTTCCCACACCTACAGTATCTCCTGCACCTCTTCAGCCAATCACAGTAGGTGCTCCTGATACGCTCCCTCTCGCCTTTTCCTCATTGGTCCCAGTATGCCTTATATGCTCAGCCGTTCCACTGGTTCATCGGCTGAGCATAAACCTTCCTACGTGCGAAGTGTTCACTGCTGTCTTGCCTCCACAACCTTATTGTGCTTCCTGACCTTTGCTCCTGACCTTAGCTATTCCTCTGGACTCCGCTCTTCTGTTCTCCGGACCTCGGCTACCTACAACTATCCGTACCTCTCCCCGGTGGTCGCTTTTCTTTTCCCGTTTCAATTTTATTATCTCTTTTCTTCCGGGTTCTAAAAATTTCAAAGCCGGTGCTCTTTTTCGTCAGTTCCTGGTAGACGACAAAACCGAGGATCAGCAGGAACATATTCTTCCCTCTAAATATATACTTTCCGCCAACACTTTTGATGCCTTGAGAGACATTGTACAAGACCAGTCTCACATTCCTGAGGGTCTCACAGTTCCTGATGGGCGATTGTTTACCTCACCATCTCATTGAAAGAAGGTCCTTGAATGGGGTCACTCTTCTAAGTCTTCAGGACATCCGGGTACTAGAAGGACCACTGTCCTTAGGGAACAGACCTTTTGGTGGTCTGGCATGCAAAAGGACATCAAAGTATTTGTTGCTGCATGCTCAGAATAAGACTCACCGGGATAAACCACCAGGACTCCTTCAACAACTTCCCAACCCGGACCATCCATGGACACACTTGTCCATGGACTTCATAGTCAAACTGCTGGTATCTAAAGGGATGTCACCATCTTAGTTGTGTTAGACCGCTTTTCCAAGCAGTCTCACTTTATTCCGTTTAAAAGGTCTACCCAACTCTCCGAAATTGGCAGACATCTTTATCAAAGAAATTTTCGCCTCCGTGGGGTACCATTGGCCGTAGTCTCCGATAGAGGTTCATATCCAAGTTCTGGCGCTCCTTCTGCCAGCAACTAGGAATAGCGTTACATTTTTCTTCGGGTTATAATCTCCAAACCAACGGTCAGACTAAGTGAACCAACCAGTCCCTGAAGCAATACATCCGGTGTTTCGTCTCGGACACTTAGGACAACTTGTCTGATCTGCTTCCTTGGGCCAAGTTCGCGCATAACAATTTGCGTAATGCTCGAAAACCAGGAGTATGGGGGACACTGGGTATTCCCAGTGTAATTCAACCCCCATGCCGGCAAATCATGCCTGCACGCTGGGGAGAATTAGGGGACTACAAGTAACTTTGGCCCCCGAACTCCTGCAAACAAAACAATTGCATTTCTACACAAATACCCACCTAAAACTTATACTCAGAAAGTTTCCTGAGTCTGAGGCAAAAGGAACATGAAAAGTGAAAAATCAGGGGACACTTTAACTTTCCCATGTTATGATACATGGCCCCTGGCTTATGGTGCTATGTAGCTGCCAGGGACCCACGGTTTTCAGGGGTAACCAGATGGGATTAACCTTTATTGTATAGCCTGGCTACCTCTACCGTCACACTGACATTCTGAATTAATAGAGGAGTGGCTCAGTGAGTAAAGACACTGACTGGCACTGAGTTTGGAGCAGGGGAAAATGGTTCAATTCCCGGCGTTGGCTCCTTGTGACCTTGGGCAAGTCACTTTATCTCCCTGTGCCTCAGGCACCAAAAATATAGATTGTAAGCTCCACGGGGCAGGGACCTGTGCCTGAAAAATGTCTCTGTAAAGCGTTATGTAAAACTAGCAGCGCTATACAAGAACATGTTGTTGTTATTGTTATTATTATTGTATCAAACACCAATATCTGCATGTTGGATGAACCTCTCATATACTGGAAAACACGTAACATCTGATATTACATTGTTTTTGCTCAGCTATTGAATGTTTGAGGTCAATGAAATGTATATTTCTGTAAAGAACTACAATGTTACGTCAATAAATATTTTTTGTCGCTGTATTTAAGGTGATTCAGGATATGGGATCCAACTGTGGCTCCTAACCCCACTGGGTAACCCTCAAACCCTTGCAGAGGAGCGTTATAATGTGGCACACATATCCACTTGCTTGGTTATTGAGCGGACGTTTGGACTGTTGAAAACTTGGTTCAGATGTCTGGATAGATCTGGTGGTGCCCTACAGTACTTGCCTGATAAGGTTTCTGACATAGTGATGAGTTGCTGCATTCTGCGCAACAATGCACTGCGTCACAATGTTCAAGGCAACATACAGGAGGGTCCCGAGGAGGACCCTCCTGTCCGTGCTACAGTGGATAATGAGCAGACAGCCAGTGGGGTGGAGACACGACGGAATGTCATCGCCACCTATTTCTCAGGTAAGCCACAATATATGTTTTCATGTAAATTTATACTGTCCTTCGTCTTTCTTTGAATTAAATGTAAAAATATTTTCTCATAGGATAGTGCTGGCTGTACACATCTTGTGTATACAAGTTCTGCTGTGTGTACATGGCCATCTGTCTATGGTATGTCAAGCTCAAACACCTTTGTTATAACCATGCCAATTGGCCCACACCCAAGAAAGATTTATCATGTGTGCATGAGAGGTGAATATTGTGTATGTACATAAGGGACATTCATGTATTGTTGTGTATGACTGAAATCAATGTGATATTGATAACAGACATATAATTGTTTTCAATAGTAACCATGCTGAATGTATTTTAGAATCTTAAGCAACATCTTGGAAGTAACAGAGAGGTGGAAGAGTGGAAAACAGTGATTATGAAATGTTCACATAAAAATAAGATTTCAATTAACATTATATATTTATGTCCGTGTATAACAAATAATTTCACAATTTGAAATGTGTTAAAAAAAGTTTGATGTATAATTACACATAATATGGTAAATGTGACATTATGTGTTCACAAAACCTCATGCAGATGATTGATATTGTACATTTAGGCTATCTATGATGCAACATACAGGTTGCAGACCTGTCTAAGACACGTGAATGTGCTCAGAAGTAATATTTTCATATGCTATATGGTGGTGGGTTTTTAGTCACCTTTTCACCCACCATACCCTAAATAATGTGTGGTGAAGACCTACCCAAGACTTAAATTGCAAAGCCAGTACAACTAAGCTCACACTGATGGCTGTGCTGGGTCTGCAGTGGATAAGTTTCCACTTGCTGCCTTGATAGGGTGCCATTTAATCTTCTTTTGCCAGGTTGAGGAAACAGGGCACCAGTATTTTCTACATAGTCTTCGGTTATGTGCTGGACATCTTCTTTTACTTTCTGCAGGTGACTGTGCCATAGATGCTGCAGGAGACTGTAAAATCAATGCCACAGGACACAGTGCTATAGATGCTTCAAGAGACTGTAAAGTCGATGCCACAGGACACCGTGCCATAGATGCTGCGGGAGACTGTAAAATCGATGCCGCAAGAGAAAATAGGCCTAAATCAGATGAACCAAGAGATGATGGTGCAGGAGACTACTGCAGAAGCAAGTGCCGAGGCACGCATATCATTGTGCTTTATAAAGCTTACAGCTATCGATTACAGTGCAGAAGTATGTATTTGATAAGCAGAACTATTCATTTGCAATATTTCTTTTATATTGCGTAGCTCCACAACCATTTGTTGATTTACAGCCAGCAATTCTTGGTAACAGCCTAATTGAACTTGTAAGAAACTGATTGTTGTATAGATGCCAAAAGGTCATGGTGACCACGAGCTGGTTGGGCATGTCTTGAACCCGGACTCACTGCTCTGGAGCGGTAAGTAAGGATAAAGGCAATGAAGCTGACAAGTCAGATAGTAATCCAGGAGATAGGATATCTGTTGTAAACAAATGAGGACAACATTAGTTGAATGACACAGAACATGTGCCGGTCACATAGTTCGTGATTGGTGATAATTAAATCAAGCCATATACCTTCAATGATGACCTCAGACTCCATATTAATTAAATGGGTGCAGATGGTTGCAGGACAATTGGGCATGACTCAATTTAGGCCATTGAAGCAGTACCTCTTCAGTCTGCCATGCAGCAGACCATCTAATAGTTGTGTCATCTCACAAGTAATGATGTTCATTTGACACCTCAACACAATTTATAGATGACTGCAACATCAGATCTCTAATTTTTATGGAGATAACTGTCGATGTCAGTCACACCTGCAACTGTCCCATGGTCATGTGAATCGGTAGCTGTGGCACAGAAGATGCCACACAATATTCTTAGACATTTATTGCCTCACCTTCATTAGGTAATAGGGCTGCCACCTGTGATGCAGGGGATGAGACCTGTGATGCAGGGGCGACTATGTTGAGTTAAGAGAAGATTGTTGTTAATTAGGTGCAAGTATGTTAACATAACATTACCTGTAATATGGTTAAATTAGACTATAGAATTCATTAAAGACTCATTGTATATGTGTGACTTTTAATCTAATCAGCAGCAGCTGTATCTGTTACATATCAATTATATGAAAATACTTTTACACTTGACCAAATTTGAAATACTATGCTAATACTGCTACATACTATGTGAATGCAGATATGTATGAATTGGTGTGTAATAGTATTTTATGTAGACTCACATTATTAAGCGTATGTACTAATTTCACATACATTGCTACCACATTTGTTAAGATGTCATGAGTTAATACAGGGGAGCGCAAACTTTTAGTGCTGCGCCCCCCTGTCTCTCTCCCGCTGGCTCCCACACCCCCTCACCCACCCCCCTCCCCCCCCGCCTACCTTCATCCGCGTCAGATGACGCTGCGGGGTCATGTGACATCACGTGACCTGCGGCGTCATTTGATGCGTGGGACATCATTTTACATGGCGCCGTGGCGTCATTTGACGCCGCGTTGCCATGGCGACGCAACACAGTTGGCTGAATCCCGGTAAGTAAACAGTTGCAGGAGCCTCACGCGATCCCCCGGTATTTAATTTAAATGCCTGGGAGAAGAGTGTGGGACCTCTGCAACTGCCTGCACACCCCCCTCCCCCCAGCAAAATCTCCCGCCCCCCACTTTGCGCACTGCTGCGTTAATAGATGATGCGAGCATAGTAAAAACTATTGAACAGTAATGATAATGTACTTTTCATTATGATTTTGCCACATGTCAAGTGAAAACGTTTACTCGTGTAAAAGTACTGACTTCGGGGAAACGGGTAGTTGCACACACCAATATCCCAATCCCCAGGAATGCCGTCAACCAAGACGGGCTCAAGGATTTGTCTCAGCTTCTCCTCCATCTCCGTCAGCCTTAGATTGGGGGCAGGAGGTAAACGGATGCTATTCAATTTCCACTTATCAAGAGAAATGTTATCACTAAACCTTTTCCTGCAGTTTTGATACGTTCAGACCTGTTTGCCACAAGCCGACACAAACAGTTGAACCTCATGCCACAAATCCTTTTTGACCTTGTTTGATGTCCTGGCTTTAGATATACAAAAAAATTAAATTGTTAATGGACATATTTTATAATCAAATACAGGAGAGATAATGTGTGAACGCTTGTAATATTTGTGATGCTGTTTGACAGTGAGTACAATATCTGTGGCACATCAAGATTAGCAAAATTGAGGCATACCTAGCTATTTATCTATATCTGTATATATAATATTTACATACAAGTGTAGAGTTCGTATAATTGTAACCTGGTTGCTACACTCAATGATAGCTTGTGTGTATACATAAACAATGACATTTATATGTAAATATCAGTTCAATGTGTATGCAGAAATGTTGCCGAATACATGGCAATTATTATTTGGACACTAACTGATATTGATCTTCTTACCGGCTAAGTTCCCATACAGCCGGTCATAACGCTCCAGAATCTCAGTCACAAGGACTTTGTTCTCCTCATCGTTGAAACGTATATTTCTTTAATTTTCAACACGCTTCTTACGTTGAGGCCGAGTTTCAACCACTGAGCTCTGCTGCTGACTGGAATCCGCTGCTTCCAATGGAAGAGACCTTCGGAGCCTCCCACTCACCCCACCACCAACACTCCCCACACCAACAACACGCCCCTGACTCTCACTCTCACTCACACGCCCACTTACACTACTCCCGTCCATACCAACCCATTCCTCAAACACTCACAAATAACAGAGAAATAAAATTAATGACGCACTAACAAAAAACTTTCAAACTCACAATAACAGAAAATTGTAAACAAAACAACAGAAGACAAGCCTATCAAAATTCACAACAACTCTCTAGCAATACCAAATCCTCCAAACACCTAGCTTTGTCTGTCTCTCACTCACTCCCAACAACACACAGACAGATTGAAAGAAATACACAATTTAAATAGGCCCTTGGAAATTGGCTGTCTCGCGAGATTCTCAGTGAATGAAAACAAAAGTTAAAAAACACTTGAAAACAAAGCGCCCTTCCTGAGCCATTTCTAACTTTTGAGAGAGGCAATCATCACGCCACTAGCTACTCGCCCGTTTTGGGAATTTTGCTATCACATGTAAGCAAGGCTTTCTGAATACCGTGATAGCAATGCTTAAAAATCTGGTGGGATAACCGGTGTCCGTTTTTTTTATGAAGGCTTATAGAATAGGCCTCTAGGTGTCCGATTGCCTTTTCGAGCTCTACCTTCCGGAGCCGTCTATCACATTTCACATCCAGATATTTTCTATGTAATGTGAACACCAGGGGACATCCTCCTCTAATTGTGTAATGCTTTAGACTCTTCTGGAGAGGAAATAGGACCTTCACCTGAACTTACTCTGTGTTCAGAAGTTGTGGTCTCTCTATCCTATCAGTGTGGAACCTTTCGGTTAGAATCCTATCTCATAAACATTGCAGTTTATACAAATAAAGAATTGACATCCAACATAGTAAACATTTTAAACTAGAACCTAATCAAATTCTTAGCCCAGCTGTATTGAGTCCTTACATTTTGAGAGCCGATCATCCAGTTCGGCCTCCCAACCTTTTCAGAGGAATCCAGTCTCTGTGGGAGTCCCCACATCCCAACTTTCCCCTCAACCAAGCCACAGCAGGTGCACCACATTCTCCACCCACTCCTCCACGGGGGAGTCAGCACAAATAGTCCCAGAGTCCAGCATGCGCAGGGCCCCCAACCAGGACCTTGTTAGTGCTCCCCTCGCCACCCTCACCCTCCCGATGGGAAGGCCGCATTCTTTGTAAGAAGTCTAACATGCTCAATAATTCTGACTTTTTAAAAAGAAAATATACCAGCGAAAGGAATCCCCTATAGTGAGTGCACTCCAAAAAGTAGCTAAACCTTAATAGGTGACCAAGTGGTGATAAATAGCCAGGGTAATAACGCAATGAGGTCGGTGAAGTAATATGATAAGGACTTAAAATGATAACTTTATTGTGAGAAATACTCAATTAAAATAAATGATTGATCGCAAACCTAACTAACAGAACAATAAACTTAATGAATTAAAATGGGGGTGTAGCTTCACGGATCCTTCTGTAAAGTATGTATCACATAGGTTGGGTGAGTGCTAAATAAACTTCTCTTTATTACATATATGAATCGTATACGGTGTGGTACTTGTATGCAATAGAACAGAGATCTTTATATATCTGTCTTCATGGTGAGATAACCTGTTCAAAGTATGTTTCCATAGACAGAATGTGCGCTCTCAGAGTTCATATTGGTAGCTGGTATATTCACTCTACCGGGAACAGTCTCAGAACTCTCAACACCCTTAAGTTTCTTGGGGGTTATAATACTTCTGCGTGACTTGGACAAAGGAACAGTCTGTTTGCGACTGACTCAGTGTCTCTAGTCCAATTCACCGGACTGCTGGTAAGTAATGTACATAGATATCTATTAGCCAGGGAGCATAACTGTGCAGTATATTTAGACAGGTAACGATTAGTTAAGTGTCTTAGCAGCCCTCAGTTAGGGTAGTCCTGCAGACAGTCATTAAAAGCCGTTCCTGTTGATGTATAACTACATGACAGGACAGAGGGACAGTCTGTTTATGACTGTCTCAATGTCTCTAGTTCCAGATGTTTTTCAGTAGCTATTCAGACCATAGGTAAGTAATATGCACATATCTGTCAGAAAACGCACGTGCATAATATATTTAGACAGGAGAGCAGTCTGTTAACGACTGATCAGGTGTCTTAGTAGATCATGGCCATGAAGCACCGTACCTGTTGTAATACTCCTGCATGACTGGACAAAGGAACAGTCTGTTTGCGACTGACTCAATGGGGGTGATTCACTAAGCTCCAATTATTTGCGCTGAAATGGGAAAAATTAGTTCGGGCGCAAAAGGGTGAAGCCAAATGCGCTATTCACTAAGGCTGCTTGGCGCGTTTTCGGCCTGCCTTGCCAAAAAGGGCCATATTGCGCGAGCACCTTCTTTCCCCCCTGCTATCGTGCTTAAAGTTATATAGCACGATAACTGATATAAACAAAGCAGCCTTTAAGAACTGCATGGAGACCCTGCGTCTCAATGCACGGCTCTTACAGGCGATCGTGCTGTACAAATATGATTTTTAATAATAGTGTAGATGAGCAGGGGGTCTCCTGAGCTAAACTGCATTGGTTTCAGCCTCGGGGACCTCCTACTTCAGGAGATACAGGCCCTGTTATGGGGTGCCGGTATCCCCTGCAGAATATAAATGTCCCGGTCACGTGACGCGGGAGCTTTAAAAGTGCAGGGGGATACCGGCACCCCATAACGGGGCCTGTATCTCCTGAAGCAGGGGGTCCCCGAGGCTGAAACCAATGCGGTTTAGCTCAGGAGACCCCCAGCTCATCTACACTATTATTAAAACACCAATACCAATAAATAATAATTCATTACCATAGCGGATAGCCGCTATGGTAATGAAGCTGCATTAATGTAAATTGTATTAATAGTGTGTGGGAGCAGGGGGTCCCCTGAGCAGAACCGCTTTGATTTCTGGCTCAGAGACCCCCTGCTTCCAGAGTTACAGGCCCCGGTATGGGGCATCGGAAGCCAGTGTCACCGTCATCTTTATAGCGTCCAAGACGCGACGTGGGCTCTATAAAGATGGCGGCGACACTGGCATCCAATGCCCCATACCGGGGCCTGTAACTCGGGAAGCAGGGGGTCCCTGAGCCATTAATCAATGCGGTTCAGCTCAAGGGACCCCCTGCTCCCGCACACTATTAATAAAAATACATTAAAGCAGCTCCATTACCTTAGCGGCTATCCGCTAAGGCAATGAAGGGGTTAAGGCATAATAGCATGTTTATTGCGGACAATTGCCCCCAATAAACATTGCAATATACAACACACATCCTCCCCCCCCCCCCTCCCGACCCCTATCACATACACTACAGTAATGGGCAAAATTACTATTATCCACATATGGATAATAATGCATTTGCCCATTAAATATACATTAATCACAATAAATAAAATAAATACATTTTGTACTCACCCTTGTCCGGCACCCACGATGAAGGCCATCCTCATCTTCATCACCGTCCATACACTCGGGTGCTGAAAAATATACACAAGAATAAAAAGAGTCAATCTAATGTCCCCTAACCCTTTAATCACCTTAGCGGTTATTAACCGCGACAGTCATTAAGGGGCTAACCCACCCTCACTCACCACTCACTCGGGAGGCCTAAATACCCCCCACTACCCCCACCCGTGAGGCCTAACAGCCCTCACCCACTACACACCTGGGAGACCTACCCAGGCTCGGGGACAATAACCCCTTCCCCCACCCCCACTACTCACAATCAAAACGCGGGGTCAGCCGGGGGACATCAGCGGGCCTATTGTATTGATGGTGTGCCTGCAAAAAGGTAAACAAAGAAAAAATTTCTAAGTCCAGCTCCTTTTGCGCCTGCCTTTAGCTGGCGCGTTTGTCAGGCGCGTTTTTTAAGGCCAATTCACTTCGCGCTGCTTAGTGAATCTCAAGTACTGGCAAAAATCAGCGCATTTGCCTGATCGGGCGCATTTTGCACCGAGGGCTGAAAAAAGCCCTTTTAAGAGCGATAAAGCGCAGTTATCACTGCTTAGTGAATCGCACTGCAGCCTTTATCGGGCTTAAAGGGTACTTTGCGCTCTTAAAGCCACTTATAGGAGCTTAGTGAATCGGCCCCAGTGTCTCTTTCGTCACAAATCACCGTACTGCTGGTAAGTAATATATATGAATATCTGATTAATCAAAGAGCATAAGTGCGCAATATATTTAGACAGGGGAACAGTCTGTACACGACTGATCAAGTGTCTTAGCAGATCACCCTTGAGGTGGCTCTGTAGACAGCCATTAAAAGCCGTTCCTGTTGACAGCCATTAAAAGCCGTTCCTGTTGATGTCTGCCTACGTGACTGGACAGAGAGACAGTCTGTTTATGACTGATTCGGTGTCTCTCTAATCACGTCCTCACTCGCACCCGACACTGAACACGGAGCCACAGTGAAAATTAAACACCCCAAAGGAGGCGCACATGAAGTGAAAATAAAATAAATATTAAACTTCTAAATTCCCTGAGTCAGTATAGTGGGAATTCACTGTCCCTCTGTCCTGTCACGTAGTTATACATCAACAGGAATGGCTTTTAATGACTGTCTGCAGGACTACCCTAACTGAGGGCTGCTAAGACTCTTAACTAACCGTTACCTGTCCAAATATACTGCGCAGTTATGCTCCCTGGCTAATAGATATCTATGTACATTACTTAACAGCAGTCTGGTGAATTGGACTAGAGAGACACTGAGTCAGTCGCTAACAGACTGTTTCTTTGTCCAAGACACGCAGAAGTATTATAACCCCCAAGAAACTTAAGGGTGTTGTGAGTTCTGAGACTGTACTGGCTCAAAATCCCGGTAGAGTGAATATACCAGCTACCAATATGAACTCTGAGAGCGCACATTCTGTCTATGGAAACATACTTTGAACAGGTTATCTCACCATCAAGAAATATATAGAGATCTCTGTCCTACTGCATACAAGTACCACACCGTATACGATTCATATATGTAATAAAGAGAAGTTTATTTAGCACTCACCCAACCTATGTGATACATACTTTACAGGAGGATCCGTGAAGATATCGTGTGGCAGCTTCTCCAACTGGGATAAAGAGCCGGTCTGATGGCCTTAAATAAATACAGATAGGACATAATTCTGACTTTTAAACTTCTCTTAGTCCTCCCTACATATTGTTGTCCACAATCGCATTGGAGCAGGTAGACAACAAATTGAGTTTTACAGTTAATAAAAGAATGTATCTTATAAGTTTTGCCTGTTGTAGTGGAGAAGAAAGTAGAGGCTTGTCTCATTTTGGTGCAAACATTACATTGATTACATCTGAATGATCCCTTCGGTAACAATGAGGATGCTCTAGCCTCAGATTGAAAAAGAGTTGGATAAAGGTAGTTAGCTATTGTTTTAGCCTTTCTGAAAACCACTTTGGAGCCAGATTGTACATATGGTCTCAAAATATGATCCAGGGTGAGAATCCCCCATTGCTTTTTAATGATAGACTTTATCTGGTTGGCCTGTGCTCTATATTGAATGATGAACAAGGGGTCATCGAAATCAAATGATCCCTTATAATTTCTATCAAATAGACCTAGTATATCCATGTTGGAAACTTCTTTAAAAGCGCCATCCCTCTCAGTTTTATTAAAGCCCTTCGCCCTGAACAAACCGAGAATAGAGCTCTTTTGACTGAAGGAAAAAATCCTCATCCCTCGCACTTTTTCTTCTGTTGAGCTTGAATTGCCCCTTAGGGATACCTTTAATTAAAGACCTGGGGTGGCAGCTGTTCACTCTCAAGAAAGTGTTACGTGCATTCATTTTGTGAAAAATATCTGTTTGTATAGAAAGAAATATATCAACATAACGTAAAAGACCTAGAAATTGTATGTGAGTATTTAGCATCGATGGCAACCTTGTAAGTAACAGTTTTAGAACCTTACTGCCAAAAAAGGTTGAGAAGCTGGTATTCAGCAAAATGAAGTACAGCATGTTTGATTAATACTTCTACCATCAAATTGAAAAGGAACAGTTAGCAGTTAATTCCAATGGGGATAATCCTGATGACAATACTGACAGTAATGATGATGATCAAGATAAGGAAAACAATCCATAATCCAGATATATAATCCTTTCTGCTGATTGGCACCAATATAATAATCACGTACAGAGGTCACACACACTATTTGGCTTATGGAGTTGGGATGGGAGAGTGAATAAAACAGACAGAGTAGACAGTGAAAATGATATGTCATATTATTGGCAAGAGAAGGGTTGGGAACGTGATAGGGTGGTGGTTATCGTCGTCATTTTGTTGGGTTCTTAACGTGATAGCACAACTTTCCCAGTCACAGATGTATCATCCATGTATGTATGTGTAGCCAGGTTACCTGATGGCTACTATTCTGGGCTGGCAGTAAACCCACGGGCTGGCAATAAACCCTGGTACAATCAGGTTTCCAGTAGTTGCTATGGGGTTTTCCCCCTCAGAGGAGCTGCATTTGAGTGACAGCAGGAGGTGGTAGCATCAAATCTGGGCATGACTAATCATGAGCCAGACATGGTGCCCTCCTCCTGGCAGTACTTAAAGGCAGTAGTAAAGCTGTCTGGCACACATATCGTCTATAACATGAGAGGTATCAACTGCCAGTGCTCACGGATAGGAGGGATTGTCCTGAAATATCCCAAATGAATCACGTAGAAAGAGAAATAATCCAGGCATCAGCAATGAAACCAATGTTTCGACTGCCATGCAGTCTTTGTCAAGGGGAGGGCTGAAGAGTGCGTGACCATACTGGGGGGAGAGGTAATAAGTTCTACTGTGGGAGATCACAGGAAACAGGACAGGTTTTCAGTGACGCATGGCTGGAAGTAACAAGATACGCTTCCAGAGCAAGTGGTGAAAGAAGGAGGGAGGCTAGGTATAGTGTCCAGGGGATCCCGGCATACCATAACCAGGGACCCGATTTCCCCGCCACGGAACTATGACTTAGACTGCCCTATTGGGTGAATGGTCTGGAGACACAAGGCTATAGCTGTTCCAGGTTGCCCTGAGGCAGGTAGTCGGGATGCCTAAAGGGGGTGCTTTGGTTAACTGAGTCCCAGAGTGTGAGGAATCGCCATCCTGGCGGCCATGGACCGTCTCCTCACCTCACTGGCCCTCCGGTGACAGACAAGCAAGATGCGCATTCCTCTGTTCCTGTGACGCGTGCGCGGACCTTGTGCAGTCTGTTCGGCATCTGCGAACCCTGGCCCCGCCCCTCACTTGGGTGTACGATGCGGGTGCTCATCCAGCCTCCCCGCTGACGTGCATGGTAAGCCCCGCCCCCGTTCTGTTGATCAACAGTACCAGAGTGGCAGTGACGCGTGCTCCAGTCTCCGCCCCCGCTCTGATGTCACGCAGAACTGGCGTGGGAGTATCTCACGTTCTAAGCCCTGTCCTCTAACCTCAGTGACGTGCACGGGCTGCAAGCAACCTCCTACCTGATCAGGCTGCATCATAGGGCACACCTGTGTGCACCAGCAGCCTATTGGGTTCTACTTCCTGGTTCCGTCCTTGCTGGGCATTGGAGGCTCCTCCTTTATATACCCTCAGTTTGCTCTCAGTCTTTGCCGAGCATAGTCTTGTGTGACGCCGTGCCTTGCTGCATTCTGTTCCTGATACCTTGCCTGCCTGATTAACCCCTTGTTGCCTGAACCCTGCTTGAACTTGGACTCCGCTTCTCTCCACTCCTGACCCGGCTTCTACGACCATTCTCCAATCTCCAATCCTGAACCTGGCTACGTACCCCGACGATCCGCTACTCTCCAATCCTGAACCTGGCTACGCACCCCGACTATCCGCAATTCTCCTCTCCTGAATCTGGCAAGAACCTCACTACTCTCACATCTCCAATACTGACCTGGCTTAATTACTACTCTACACTCTAGGCACGCCCGCGTGGCTGTGGGTCAGCATTACTCAATTCCCGGCCTCAGCACCGCGGTCGCGCTTCGTTTGTGGTGAGCTACGCGTTACACAGAGACCTCTGCATCAGGTCCGCGATACTGGCAGCCGAGTGGAATCGCGTAATTGTAATAATTGCTCAATAATAGGCTCAGTCAGGAGTCAGAGTCATGCCCCATCCACGTCATAGGTCGTCCCTCCTCTAATCTTCACCAGAGGGAGTGGTCACGCTGACCGCCAAGGCTTTGGAAGAGAAGAGAGGTACCGGATGTGGTGAACCGCACCCTCAGTTTTCGGAGCCTGGCAAGCTAGAGGAGTGAACTTAACTTTTCTCTTGTGCCAGTGCTTACAAAAAGACTTGAATACTGTATGTCTGGTGATATGGACTTCGACCCCTACCGACTACCAAGAGGGCTTCTGGGGGTGAAGGTGGAGTGGAAGAGGTACCTCAGATTCCTAAGCCCCAAATATGATTTCCCAGGTGGCAAACTGACCTGGGGAGCCAAATGTGCCTGCTGCAGAGCATAGTTCCTGAAACCCACGATGCTGCGGCCTACGGAATTCGCAGAGAAATATGCGACTCTACCTGGGCGGTCGAAACTGCTGCAATTCAATCTACCTCAACTATGGAAGCTTCGGAGGGTCCCTGCGACCCTAGTTGAGGCCCAAGGGTATTCGAGTATCCCAGTGACCGCAGAGCAAGCTGAGACTGTTCCAGACCCGGTACCCGCAGAGGAACCAGAGACGGTCGGTGAACCGGAACCAGCCCACGAGCACTGGGGTAAGGTGAATACCTGGGGTGATGAGACACTGTTGTTCTCAGAGGTTCATGAGTCGGGACCGGCTCTGCTGATTGCCGCTGATGACTCAGAAATGATCCGGTGTCTCTCCCCTGCGGAGGTGTCCCTGCCCTCTTCCTCCCGTACCAGTAGCAGATGGTCTTCTGTGGTGTTTCGACCGCTGGTACAGATACAGGTACCTTCCGGTGCCAACGTCCATACGGCGGAAGCTGACAAAGGCAAAGACAGCACCCCTACGCAACGGCCGGATGTCGATGCCCTTCAGGTGCGGGTCCTGGACTTGCAACATCCTGGAGCCTACGGCAGATGGAGGCGCTACACTGCTAAAGAGATATGTGGGGTATGAACCCCAGAAGCCTGATCCTGGGTCCCCACTACCATCGATGGACGACTCAGCTCTCCTGTTGCCAGCAGGTATATGTACCCTACACCGTAGTAATGGACAAATCTCCCACAGGGTGGGGGAAACACTGTTACATATGTATATCTTTATTTATAAATCACCCACATTATACTCAACACTTTACAAAAGAGAAAAAAAGTACAGGTAATTATAATACAACAAGTGCAACACAGTCAAACTATAGGGCAAAATGCTTGGTTTATTTTTTATGTGCATCCTAACTGTTTCTTCTGTGATGCAAGGATGGGAGGGAGGGGCCCAAGGACATACTACCATTATTTTTATTTACATACAGTATCCAGAACAGTGTTTTATGACTGCTGCCACAGCAGCTGGGCCTAGTGCAGTGGTGTGACGGTGAAGGTCTAGATAGTCGGTGTTCAGAATTGCTGTCCACCCCAAAAATGTAACCGGGAGCCGAGTCAGATTCCCGGGTACATGTAAACACAGACCTCCGGACAAAGTTCTCCCTGGAATGCAGTTACGTGGCTCACCGCCAGGATGCCCTGCTTCAGCACAGACAAAGAAAGGTAAACGGGGGCATAGGGATACGCGTATCCCGGGTAGAGTTAAGGGTCCCTGGTTTAGGGGGAATCCCCCGCAGTATATGCCCAAACACCTGGACCTGGTATAGTGGTTCGGAGTGTCTCCAACCATCCTTGAGGTTGCGATAGAAATAACCTCACTAAGTCCAGCTTCGGTACAATAGGAGCAACTCTGAAACTTAACCTAAGTGTTATTTGAAGCAACTGTTTAATAAACATCTTATAGGAAGGTCTAGGAGCTCTAAAAATTAACATGCACGTCTTTTCAGTAGATCCTAGAGGACGAGGGACTTAGAAAAATTTTGTGAGATTTTTATTAACATAGTTTATAAAGGTATACAGGCATACCCCGGTTTAAGTACACTCACTTTAAGTACACTCGCGAGTAAGTACATCTCGCTCAATAGGCAAACGGCAGCTCACGCATGCGCCAGTCAGCACGTCCTGAACAGCAATACCGGCTCCCTACCTGTACTGAAGGTGTGCGCAAGCGGGGAGACTATAGAGCCTGTTACAAATGCCTTATTTCCATCAGTTATGCCCGTATATGATGTTTGCAGTACAGTACATGCATCGATAAGTGGGGAAAAGGTAGTGCTTCACTTTAAGTACATTTTCGCTTTACATACATGCTCCGGTCCCATTGCGTACGCTAATGTGGGGTATGCCTGTATATGTTTTATGAGCTGGGGAATTTCCAAGTCCCTGGTTCCGAGAGACCAGAGGTGGTGCCACTGAGTCTGCTCAGGTCCCGGACTTGAAAATCTCAGAGATGCCAAGGTGTTAGGGTGTGTGGAGTACCGGAGTTATGCTTGAGTACCCACGTCCTGGCATGAATAAGGGCTATCCGGCAACCATTTGCCTGGCTCACGACTCTGTGGAGCCTAGCCCAGCGCGTGGGATCAATATGCTAAGTGGCAGAAGTGCCAGGTTGGTGCATGCCCCTTGGCAGAATTGAAATCCATGCCCGCCCAGCTTCAGGGTGCCGGTGTATTGCTGATAGGCTGATGGAAATATTCCCACGCTCTGATTGGTTGAGGTATTCTGTGAATGGGACTGAAATCCTATAAGAAACCTAGCAGCCAAGCAGCTCAGTAGATTCCAAGCGCCAAGACAGCAGTGGCAAATTCGAGATCAGCAAAAGATGCTCTGTTTGAAATAGCAGCGAGACGGCTCCAAGGATTTTGAGCTAAAATATTTTCTAAGTCCTCACTTTTTGCGGCCAAGTTCTACAAATCGAACATAGCGGTCACGGCTGGAACTACTATACATGCCGATTTGAGTTCCAAGAGGTTTGGGACTTACTTGCGGTCAAACAATTTCATCGCTTCTGAGTTTATCCAGCGGTGGTGTGGAACTTCATGCCGATTTGAGTTCCAGGACATTTTGGGTCAATTGCAAACTTTGTTTTAAGGACTGTAAAGGCTAGGAAAGTCTAGTTTGTTTCCCCAAACCCCCAGTAAATGTGTTTTCTTCTGCATAATTGTAATCCATTGTGTGTATGTATGTATCAAAGGAATATATCGCAATTTGTTTACTTCTTGGTGTTGCTCAGTAATATGATCCCGGTATAAAGGTGTAAATACCTGGCCTCCCGTGACAAGTGGTTTTCAACCTTTTTTTGGCTAATGAACCCTATAATTATATTGTGAAAGTCTTGGGAACCCCAACCCTCTCCCCCACTCTCGTATCTCACTTGACACCCTCCTCTCACTCCCCCTCCATGTTCTTATCTTACACTCCCCCCTCCTCTCTTCCTCTCCTCAACTCATACTTGCAGTTCAGCTCGGAATACTTTATCACTGCTCCCCATGCCTGGTTGACTCTGGGCTTTATCTGATTGGGTTGCTTACTTGGTTCAGCATGCTGCCTGCCACCCTTCCCCGGGCTGCCAGGCATCACTTTGTCCCCTCCTCTCACACGCTTGACCTCTGGCCATCCTCTCTGTGGCGATGAGGGGGTTAATCAGGCCATTAATAAAGGCATTATCCCCAGCTGATTAACCCTAAATAGCATTGGGAGTGAAGGGGTTAAATGTATGTGCATTACCCTGCTGTGTTTTCCCCTGCACTACCTTTATTGTCCCCATTTTGCAGCCCATACCCTGGCTGGAGTAATAGGGATATATGCAAACTGGTTTTCAGACGCAAGATGGCGTTGTGAGCGCCGAACCAAGCGCTGATTGAAGACCCATGGCTGTGTATGGGAGGGCCGCTTTGAAGTATAGATATCCATTTCCAAGCACTAGACCTCGTAACCGCAAGGTCAATTGAATAAGTGTTTTGTGGTTAAACTGAATTGGATTCTGTCAAAATGTATCTCTCATCTTGTTAGCGTCCTAAGTTGAAAGGGAGAAAGTCTATTGACGTGGGAACTAGGTTAACCACGAAAACCACAATAGTCACCTTTCAATTAAGTATGCTAACTTGCGAACCAAGTGGGCTAGCACTCTGATTTTTTGGAGTGTAACCCAGAATAAAGAAACCATGCAACCACATATAAAGTTTATTCCCGTAGCATAAGCAGAACATATTGTTTTAAGAAACTGTCTTATTCTGTTTGTTTTAAATGTGCAGTCGGGGAAAAACTTTTTCTGTAAGCCCGGGAAAAATCCTTTAGTATGTAAATATGCTAAGGGTGAATGAGCTGAGGGAATTTTCCTCCCTGCACTTCAAAGAGCCCCTGCTAATTGGCAGACTCTGAGTATAGTGAAGTACAGGGTTGAAAAGCCTCAGAGATTCCAAGTGTGAAAATGGCCGGTCAATTGCTGGGTGCCAGATCCCGGTACTCAGCATGAGCCATTGACACCTTGGTACCAAACCCTAGACTGAGGGTCGCCAAGTTAGGGGTGGATCCTCGGTATGGTAAACCGCATAGGTGTCAAGCTGACACATGCGCTTTGCAAACCAGAAAGCTCTTTTTGCCCGTTCTGCACACTCCGGACAAATGGAGGATTGGTGGGTTAAGAGTTCCCACGAAGGGGATTGGGCATGCATGTTAGAGATAGGACTGTGAACCCTATAACCCTAGCTGTCGAGCTATCCCCTGTGTGATTCATGACTTATCCAAGCTTTTCTCAAGATTCCGTTCAATTACAGCGGTAGCGGTTCCAGGACGCAAGGGGTTAACAACATCGTAACTAAGGATTTACCCCTAATTCAGGAATTCGTTAGCCCTGGTGACTCCCGAACGAATTCTAACGAACGAGAACGAAATTCTTTCATTTGGCGGAGATATTAGGTCGGCACCTTGCGACCTAGCCAAAGGGACTTTAAATCAGAGACTTTATTTCTTCCGCTTTCGTGCAAAGGACAATTTATTATGTTTCCCCATCCCAGTAAGTGTTGTATTAAGTGTATTCTGAGGTTGTCATGTATTTGTCTAATAAGGAAATAAATGACAATTTATTTTGCCCGCCTTGTATTCAATCGAGAATCCCAAAAATATAAAAGTGTTAATAAGTACTGGTCCACCGTGACACTCTCTCTCCTGGGTATGGTCATGACACCTCAAGCCATCCTCTCTCTCCTGGCTCCAGGCAGTCTTTGCTCCTGGCTGTCCTAATCCCCAGGGAAGCTACTGTATGCTCATGCGCTCAGCCTCTTCTCTCATCTTCCAGGTTAGCTTGTCTGCTTTTCCAACCCCCAAGCTGTCCAGCTTCTGTCATGGTCTTCCTAGACATCCTGCTCCCAGCCACCGTTCCTTTGTCTATCCACTGGGTGTGCTGCTGTTTCTGTCTACTCTGGGTTTTCCTCCATCTGTCTCCTCTTGGTTTCTCCTGTCCTCTGTCCCTGCCTTCATAGTTTCTGTTGCCTATGTTTTATGTGCCTGACTGCCTCTCCCTTATCTGACCTGTTTCTGTATTAGTCCTGTTTCATATTAAAGGTCTTTGCCTATAACTGGCTTGTCCCTGTTTTTCCAGCTCCCCGGTCCCAGTCCTGATCCCTTGCCCAGTCCTGTTCCCTTGTCAAGTCCAGTTCCCCTGCCTTATTCTTGCTGTCTTGCTGCCGACCCCTGCTGTGACCCCAACTACAGTTCCTGCTGCCTACCCTGGACCCTTGCCTGTGACCCCGACTAGCTGTGCCTTCCCCCTGCTGTTCTGACCATTGAGTTCCTACTTGAACTTGGATTCCATGACAGCTTTGCTCATGCACCTGGTTACTGCAACGGCGTGCATTGCTGTCCATTCACAGTCTCGAAAATTCCTATCCCCTAATCATTGTTTTACAGATGCAGCGGCCGTTATTCGAACAAACCACGGAGCCATTTTCGTGTGCGCTGCTGTACTCTACGCGGCATTAACGCGGCCAATCGCCCCAGGCACACGTGTTTATCGCGGTTGCTTTGTTTGAATTTCAAGGATTCTGTTTCTGTGCAATAAAATTAATGAATTGTAATGTGTAGAGTACTGTGCTACTGTGCTACTGTGCTACTGTGTCAATTTCAGTGTTTAACACTGTTTAACACTAACACTAAAATGCCATTTTCTGCACTTGTGTCTTAAGGCGAGAAGGTTGGAAGAAATCACGCGCCATGATGTAGGTATTTCGAGGTATACAACGCAGGAAGTGTTCGGAATAACGGCCGCTGCATCTGTATACTGTATCCTGTAGTAGGTCCAAAGGAAGGACAGTGCTGCAGTCATAGTTCCTCACAAGTTTCCTCCACATTGAATTTTTCCTGTCCTGCTTGCTGCTATGCGTTTGTAACAACATTTTTGCCCGTTTACCATCAGCCCTACACATTCTATTTCAGGGTAATAAAGTAAAAGTTCCTAACTCTACCAATTGTTACCAATCGTTACCAATTAATTACCAAGTATTGTCTTGGCTTTCAGTCTCTCTCGCTGCAGCAAGCCGATTAATAAATCCCAGCTGAGCTATACCTTTAAATAGCTGACACTTTCCAGTCTCCATTGCTGGCAGTAAAATCAGAATCCAGCATCCACTCCTCCTCCTTTTCATACTACTTGGTATGGGCTTTTCGCTGTCAACCCAACACCGTCTACCTCAAGCTAATAAAGCCAAAATCCCTAACTTTATTAATGATTACTAAGCATTACCAATCCATTTCCTACATACACACAAGACAATAAACACTTCTGGAGAAGATGCCTGAGTAACACATGTCCTTAGCAATAGCTTCAAATACTTTGCAGACAACAAATCTAAACTCCCCCTACATTGGCTGACCGTGCTGCACATAGTTTAATGTACTTCATAAATGTTATTGTCAAAAGTATAGGCACATATTAAATACATCTTTTCCGATTTTTAATTTTAATGTCTTACATGTACATATGGCTATAACAGCTCATATTATCAGTGGCAGAAGAGGAGAGCTTTATTTTGCAGTTGACAGAAGTGCCACAAGAAAATGACACACCTGTTGCTCCACTGCCTGCACTGTCTGTGCCCGCAGCAACTGCTGCCCTCCTGTCAAGCTGCTAATGCTGCACCATTCTCTGCAGGTCAACAGCAAAGTAGGGAATGGGAGGAGAGTCAGGATCTCCAAAGGTTTGACTTCCGCACTCTGAATTGCACCTTATGTGTGATGATGGGTGAGAACAGCCTGCATCACTGTGAAACTATGGCTATGAGGTGGCAATTCACAAATACTACACCGACCAGCTGGTCTCTGTTATACACCACTTGGGGCACTGTCTTGTACTGCTCACCTGTGAGAACGTGACCAGCTTATCGGACAACGGTTAATACACAGCTCTATAGATGGCCCATTTTTCACCTTCACAGATGTCCCTGTAAGGTAGTGAAGTATTTATTTCGCTCCCTCTGCAAGGATAAGGAGACTACACACTGGTGTCAGGTTTCCTGCCTGAGCTATTTTCGAATTAACTCGTGATTGAACAGGGTTTAAAAGGAAGGAAGTAACTGCTTGTCAGTGTCCCTGATAGATTTCCAATTCCTGCTATGCAAGAGCCTATACCCACCCCCGAAGAAATTTGTGTAGAATGAAATGCGCGTTAGGTTATGATGACATCGCGGTCATCACTCTAGTGGCGCGACTTCAACGCAAGTTGAGATCTGATAGCAGCAGTTTTGGTCACTGTAATGAGAATAGAGTTTATTGTGTTTCTGATGGCCAAGGTGCATGATGGGTTAACTTTTGTCTCTTACAGACATGCTTAAATGTAGTTCATTCTGCTGTGAGCAGGATACAGAGTGGAAAGTTACTTTTATTATGAGAAACTCTCTAGAGATGTGTGGGAGTCACCTGGGAGCGGGCTTCCCCTCTTGCCTCCCTAACTGGGATGTTGGCTGAATGCCTTGATGTGTTAATAATATAGTCTAGCTAGCTAACAAAGATGTGGGCCAACTGAGGCAACAACTAGCAGAGAGATCAAACTAGACTATTAAGCAGACGTATACCAGTGAGTATTATCCCTTCCTTATATGAATTCTTAGTACACTAAGGCCGCGCGTATAGTGCCCGCGACGGGACGGGTGACGTCACCCGTCACCATCACCGCTAGCGAAAGTTATATTTCGCTTTGCGGCAGCGGCGCGGGCTTACTGGCATTTGATTGGTTCAAAAATCAAATATTGCCAGCTTCCAAAATTCGCAACGCGACGTCGCTCTGTCGCAATGTCGCCGTCGCGTTTACTATAAAAGCACGCGGCGGCTGCAATGCATTTGTTTTTGGGCGACGTCGCGTCACCGGCACTATACGCACGGCCTAATGCTGCTGATCTTTATGCAACTCGTTTTTTGATACTTTCTTGCACTATCTCTGCAGTCTGTTACAGCTTAGTAACAAAGGGCCTCATGCAGTAAGCGCCGATAAGGCTTTTATCGGCATTTTCCCGCCAAATTTGCATTTGCTATTCAGTAAGCGCCGATAAGTGGCCAAAATCGGCATTTTCTCTTCCCGATAAGAATTTATCGGCAGGCGGCTGCCGATAACCCACTTATCGGCACTTTTCGCCACTTTTTCAAATCGGTTGTATTCTAGTAGCCTCGATCAGCTTATCGGTGCTGATCAGCACTCTAAAATTGAGATTTCTACGGCAATTTGTCCCTCCAACTAAAGTTGGCAAGTTGGAGGGGAGAAGGATCGGCAAGGTTGCCGGGACGGCACTTAGAAAAAATAGCTCATCTCTACATCAATGGAGTCAATGGAGCGGGGACTTATAACTTTATAGGAGTGTTTACGTTCTATTGCTCATAATAAAAATGTGCTTGGCATTACAGTGTCGATGTGATTCACTTCATCGTGTCACCGCTTACGTTTATTATTGGCAGAACATTGTACTTTTGTATGTTTTGATGTTTTGCGTGTTACATTAGTCTTAATGTTATGATGTGTCAAGGGAAACTCCTATAGTAAACTCTTAAAGGAAGAGGTCACATAATATGAAACATGTTACTTAAGTGTGCTTCAATTTATTATATGATGTAACAGATTTCACACATCTAACAGATCCAGCGTATAGTAATGTTGGTATACATTATAGAATGCTTTGAATGTGTAACGCATGATCAAATGTAAATATAGCGGGTTTGTACATTGTACACGATGCATTATAATCAGTTCATGCTAAGTTATACACAGATCTATAATAGTTTCTCATTTTTAGACGATTGAAACATAATCAATAGCAAGTATACTGATGGCATTAAATTATGCATATTCACATTACAATTAGTTCATGTGAACATGTGACAATAACATGCCAAATTAGACATGTTGCAACGTACTTTTTCAACATCAATGTCATGCTTGTATCCTAATGAGATGACTGAGTGTTGCGTTCAGAAGTGGTACCTGCATTACACATTTCATAAATACTTGCGAATAAATTATTTTACAAAGCTTAACGTTACATCAGTGTCAAATATCATGATTGCCTGGTGAACACACATAAATAATCCGTTTAATTCGTTCTGGATACCCGTTTGGAGTTAACTACTTGGATATGTTAATGTAACACCTTGCACTTCATCAAGTCACCTGACATCATCACATAGGTATTTAAAGGAGGCCAATTACCTGCGCATTGACAGCTATAGACCTGAAAATGATGCGAATGTTTATGAGACGGTGGAAGATTCTATTGGAGGAGAGGCTTGCTGATGAAGAGTATGTCACAGGCCAAGGAAGGGACAGAGACAGGGACAGGGACAGGGACAGGGACGCAGAGAGGATTGGGAGAGGGAGAGGGCAAGGAGATGAGAGGAGAAGAGAGAAGTTGTGCCTCGTCCTCGTTTGTACAGGGAGAGAACCATGTTAGATGGGATGAGTGAGGAGGAGATTATAAGTCGCTATCGTTTGAGTTCAGCAGCAATCTTAGCTCTTTATGAAGAGATCCGGGGAGATTTAGATTTTGTGACAGCCAGAGGTCGTGCAGTCCCTGGGCTTGTTAAAATGCTGTGCTCATTACATTATCTTGCTTCTGCGTCATTCCAGACAACTGTGGGCATAGTGGGCGGGGTCTCGCAATCTACATTCTCGCGGGCCTTTACCCAGTTTCTATGTGCACTGAATAGACGTGCTAGGAATTATATTCATTTTCCTATAGAGCACACAGAGTGGCTGGAAATCAGGAATGGCTTTTATAGCCGGGATACCATGTGTGATGGGTGCAATAGATTGCACCCATGTTGCTTTGATCCCGCCTAGTCAGAGTGAGCATGCATTCCACAACCGTAAGCACTACCATTCCCTGAATGTACAGGTGGTATGCGATGCCACGATGAGATAATGCATGTGCTAGCCAAATTCCCTGGTTCCAGTCACGATTCCTCTATCCTGAGAAATTCATCAGTCTTCCATGCTTTCGAAGAAGGCTATTTTGGACCTGGTTGGCTGGTGGGTGAGTACATATTATGATGTGTTAACAAACAACTCTAGTTTTTCTATGAACTGTTGAATGTAATAATGTTAACACAAATTGTATCATATTTGTGCACGATGGATTATAGGTGACTCAGGATACGGAATTAGGCCGTGGCTGTTGACCCCGGTGGCAAACCCTCAATGTGAAGCAGAGGAAAGGTATAACGTGGCACATATATCTACACGATCCGTCATAGAGAGAATATTTGGGCTTCTCAAGACACGATTTAGGTGTTTAGATAGAACTGGTGGGGCACTTCAATATAAGCCTGCTAAAGTATCAGATATTATAATTGCATGTTGCATTTTGCACAATCTGGCACTCCGCAATAATTTAGAAACAGACATACGTCAGGCCTTGGAGGAGGAGCATCCCGTACATTTACCAGCTGACACTGAGCAAACAGCCAGTGGTGTGGAGACACGTCGGAATGTCATAAACACATATTTCTCATGTAAGCAAATACATATATGTTCATAGTACTACATACACTGGCGACACACTTTATTCGAGCTCGGCTAGTCCCACGAATTCGGGTATACCCGGGTGTATTGAGGTTTGTGACTGTTTTCTGCCCGAGTGCATTGGGTTATTTTCCAGGCAGGGATTGAAGCATTTTATTCCCGCTGGCTGCAATACTGCACAGTATATATATATATATATACTGCATTACAATTCATGAATTTATGCCATCTGGTAGACACGCGAAGCATTGCAGCCTATTAAATCCTAATCATTATCATTTAACAGATCAGCCGCCCGTCAGCCAGGCATGAACCCAGGCTGGGAAGGCAAACGCAACGGGGCTTGTCAGAGGTGAGGAGCGGCGCATTCCAGGTATCTGCCAGGTACATACTGGGTATTTGCTCGAATAAAGTGTGTCGGTGCAGTAGATGTATTAATTCATTGTAATGATAAATACATGTGTCCAAATACCATTCACTTAGGAAACAGATGAATATGGTTCTCACACCTTTCTCTTCTCTGCTGTGTGGACAATTACATGTGGCACCGGTATGTCATTCATCAACAAGTTGTATTATACTTCTTACCACTAAAAGGTGTTGTGTGTACGTCAGGAAATAATGTGTACTAAATCTATATTTTCTGTACATGCTCTTTTTGGTTATGCATACACAATAAACCTACTATGTCGATAGCCAATAGCTAGTGCAGTATGGTTACATACAATTTTTCTTTAGGAGTGTGACATGTGTGTCACAATGATGTGTAGACTATTGTCTATTTAAGATCATATTTGACGTATTGTAGATTTTGTTTCATATCACATAGAAAAGTGTCACTTCTGTGTGTTGCTTACCTTAATGAACATGTCATGACAATGATTTATATTCATTCATGTTTTCTTTTTCAAGGTATATCACTCCAAGGACTGCTCATGGTATTTATTTGAATTCACATCTGTCATAAGATGTGCTAACCTCGATACAGGTATAGTTACAGGATGTATAGACATAACGTAATGAAAAAGATGTGACAATTGAAACATGTCGTTTCTGTATTGTGTCCGTGCATTTATCTACACTTGGAGGTTATTGTGCATTGTGTTTTCAAATCATTACGGACATTACATAACATGTAAGTTTGCCAACCTAACAACATACATTCATGCACATGAGCGCTGTAAACACTCAATGCATGTTTGTATGAAAAGACCCAAATGTGTTAAACATCATTAACATTGCAATGTATGTGATTAGTTCTTCTCTCACTTCATCTTCATGTTGATTACTACATTGTCACATGTGTATGTATCAGTAAAAAATGTGTGTTGATTTGACGTTCATCTAACATTTGTCAAAATGTTAACACCATTCCAAAGTATAGTTCTTTGTATTCTCAACTTTTCCTAAATCATTCAACACAATAACAATGTAGTTAATCAAAGTTTTATTTCATTCACGTTAGTTATTCATAATGATCATGATCCTTTATAACTACTGCCAACATATGAACATAAATGAAGTGGACATTTGCATACGCACACATTTCAGCAACATAGTGTGTGTGTGTGTTGTATTTTTTGTGTGATGCATGTATTTATAACAGAAAGAATATAAACCAACATAATAATGTTGCTTTTATCATCTGCCTCACTTAGCTATGTATGTGTTGAACGTTTACTAATAACACTAAACTATAGTTACTCGTGTGAATTAAATGTACACACAAATGTTCATGGTTTAATGATCTGTACCTAACATTCATTAGCTCATGCATGTAAGGTTACCACTAAAACTTAGGTGATAATATAACATTCACATGACTAAACAGTTTCTATCACCTCCCTATTGTTATTGTGTACGTTCAGATACAATGTCTACGAGTTGTTATGTAGCATTTACATTCTTTGACAAGTCACACGTGAGATTATAATATATAGTAGATTAATGTGTTTGCTGAGTGATAATATTGGTTGCATATATCACATGGCAATACATATAATGTTAGTAGAAAAGAAAAAAATATCAATAGAAGTTCTAACTTCAGTGCGTAGCAACATCATTATGATAATTAAGTGCATAGTAAATATTTGCACAATAGGATAAATTATGTAGTGATTGTTAATCTGCGCACCAATCATTGAAAGCATTGTTACATATTTATTATAATAGTTGTTCGCTAGTCGTCACAATCATCTAATATAACGATTGGCCCATCTGAAATCATACATTGGTCCCATGTATTCATCCTCGACATCTGTGAAATACAGCAAACACATGATGTTCAAAGATGGCACATTTATCTATGTCTCAGCATTACAACGCTTAACACATCTCTATATGATAGTGGATATTCACGCATAAGTTACGTATATGTTTAAACTGCAAGGATAAAACTACAGATACAGAACTGTCTCATTTTTCAAATTGCGTTGCTGGCATGACTACTGATATGTTTGTTCCGGTGCCTGTATACATAAAAATGTGTGCACACAACGTCTGTTGCGCGCGCACGTCACGAATGTGTGGACTAAGTCTTAGCGCATGCGCAAAACGATGTGTACGCTGTGCGTTCAATACATGTCCCTCCATGGTGCTGCTAGCATTACGCATATCATGGCTGAAAGTTAGGATATGGAAGCGAAACAAATTCACTTCAACACACGTACATATCTAAACTTTGTAAACGGATGTGTGCCCACGGCAAAAACGGACTATCAGCCAATGAGCGAACAAAATACGTGTGACGTCATGTTAAGGCACCGTGAAATGCACGCAAACACCCCTCCTACTGAATGAACATTGGCCTCCAGCGCTGTGCACGCACCGCCCCACTGACATGCGCGCATGACACACTGCACTGACCGTAACAATAAGCTACGGGCACAGCCAATACTGTTTCACGCACGCACATCGGTTGGGGGTGGGGCTTGCATCGGTAACCTTTTTAAGGACGCCTTGGGACATGACCAGGTTCCCACGTCATATGTGGGCGACACTTTGTTTTTATATGTTGAATGCTAAACAATGAGGTGTGTGTGTGTTACAGTTAGTGTAACATGTTGAAATGATACTTTAAAAGCGATAAGCATCTATGATTTAGGACTCCGTCACCAATGTGTACTAATGGTTCGTCATGTAGTATATTGTTATAGGAAATAATGTCTTTGTGCACGCTACATGTAAGGCTGTCTGCAATGTTAAGCTGTATACACTCATTTGGCTAACAAATGGTGTATTATTAATGTACACATATATAATTTGAGTAAAGGCATAACGAAATTTGTATTTACCATTCTTGTAGAAGTCAAAACTGATTTGGCTGCAACTGCTCGCTCCAGGAAGGCACAACAGTATCATCCATGGTTGAGGCAACCGTTGAATCCTGAATCACACACATCTCCATTAGGGCGTCATATGGATCTGCAGTGGCTTCTTCAAACAAGACGTCTGGAGGTACGTACAGTTGTTGGTTGTTTTCATATCCACATTGGTATTGCCCATATAAGTTCGGATATATATCATAGTAGTTATGTCCATCTTGCATCTGGTCTTGATGAATGGAGGGTGCAGGTATATCAGCAGACGCGACAGTCGGTGCGGCTTCAGTGTAACTGGTATTAGCAAAAATATGCTATTTAACAGAAGATATGTTCCATGTTCCATGGTAAGTTTAAATGATGGCGCAACATGCCAGCATCCATATCGTTGATCTAGCCGATCATGGACACGCTCAAAACATTCATTTGCGGATAAAGTGAATCGTACAGAAGTTTTAAAATTTCGTTGTTTGTCAGGTTCTTGGTAGTATGGATATTTCTTTTGGATCAAGTCATAGATTTTGCCCACGGTTGCCCTTTTCTCTGGCGTTGATTCGATTGCTTCATAAATCATAAATTTGTATGATTTACGTGGATGGCTGTGCAATGTGGAAGCTTCTGCCATTTCTCTCTCTTCAAGTGTACAGTGTCTAAGGTGAACGCATACGGATGTCTGCTGAATGTGTGAATAGTTACATGTTATCTTCGCGGTTTGTTTCAAGGTTATAATACATGTGTACAGAAGAAAAGGAAACCTAGTATAACAGCACTCTATCAAGCTAAATGTATAATTGTTTTATTAAAATACTTTATTGGTGAACAATGAATAAGAAAATGGGCTTTAAAATAAGAAAATGTGTCAAACAGCACGTGACTGTGGTCATTCATAACTTAACTAAAGGTAGTTAAGTAGTATATACATATGGAGATCCTTGATAGATATTTAGGATCTGGTGCTCTGTATATAGCATGTACACATGTACATTAGGACTGACATTCTGTGTGGTGGGTACATCACGGACGTATCTCCATATCTATAGGAGGCTATATACATACTGTAGCACCAGATCCTCAATATCTATCAAGGATCTCCATATGTATATAATACTTAACTACCTTTAGTTAAGTTACGAATGACCACAGTCACGTGCTGTTTGACACATTTTCTTATTTTAAAGCCCATTTTTTTATTCATTGTTCACCAATAAAGTATTTTAATAAAACAATTATACATTTAGCTTGATAGAGTGCTGATATACTAGGTTTCCTTTTCTTCTGTACACATCAATTCTGTACCTAGTAAGCACCTCAACGTGGTTTATATTGTGGCGGTGCGGGAGTTCCCTTTGTGTGTAGCTAAGGTTATAATACAACCTAGCAGTTATACACCTAGGTTTTCTCCCACAAGAAATTTGTTACAATAATTGGCTGAAATTCTTTGGGTAAGATACTCTTTTCACAGGAATCGAAACTTTACTTTTGGCTTAGGCAATCAACATGTGCAAAACAACTTGACTCTTTTAATTAAAATAACAATGTGTGTGAAATCATCTACAGTGCTATGATGAACAAATTTCTGGTTACACTTAGCTAGATTTAACCATACACACACATCTCTCTCTTTGTCTCTTTTTCTGTTTTTCTCTCTCTCTCTTTCTCTCTCGGTTTCTCTCTGTTTCTCTCTCTCTTTGACTGTCTCTGTTTGTCTCTCTTGATATACTGCTGCGACACACTTTATTCGAGCAAATAACCAGTTTGTACCTGGCAGATACCTGGAATGCGCTGCTCCTCACCTCTGACAAGCCGCATTGCGTTTGCCTTCCCAGCCACGGTTCATGCCTGGCTGACGGGCGGCTGATCTGTTAAATGATAATGATCAGGATTTAATAGGCTGCAATGCTTCGCGTGCCCACCAGATGGCATAAATTCATGAATTGTAATGCAGTATATATATATACAGTACTGTATATACACAGTATATATATATATATATATATATATATATATATATATATATATACTGTATAACAACAACCCCTATAACCCCTAACATACAGTACTGTACACATACAGTACTGTATATGCACATACATAAATGATACTATGGGCCGGCGGGGGCGAGATGTGTTTGCAGCAGAGAGAGATCCGCTGCTCTCTCTCTGCGCAAACATCGGCACATTAAAAATTATTTTAAATACATTTTTATTTATAGTGTAGATGTGCAGGGGGTCTCGGGAGCTGAACCGCACTGGTTTCAGGTCCGGGGACCCCCTGCTCCCCGAGATACAGACCCCTTTATGAGGTGCCGGTATCCCTCTGCGTTTAAAGGTCCTGATCACGTGATCGCGGCCTGTAAACCAAGCAGAGCAGAGGGATACCGGCACCCCCTAAAGGGGCCTGTATCTCGGGGAGCAGGGGGTCCCCGGACCTAAAACCACAGCGGTTCTGCTCCGGAGACCCTCTGCACATGTACAGTATAAATAAAACACATATATAAATAAACACTCGTTCTTTACCTTAGCGGCTATGCGCTATGGTAACGAAGCAGCATTTCTGTATTTTAATAATGTACAGTGAGCAGGGGGTTCCCTGAGCCAGAAATTAATGCTCAGGGACCCCCCCTGCTCCTGCACAATATTATTAAAAATACAGAAATGCTGCTTCATTACCATAGCGGATAGCCGCTAAGGCAATGAAGGGGTTAACTCACCGTGCCTGCTTTATTGTGGGTAACGGGGGTGGGTGAGGGGGGTATTTGGCCCTTGGTGTGAGTTTAGGGCTTGCGGGGGGGGTTGCGGGTGCACTTAAACCCTTCACGTCCGTAGCAGTTAATACCGTTACGGTCATGAAGGGGTTAAGCCCTCCCGCTACCCCCCCGCAAGCCCTAAACAGCCACCGTTGGGGCTAATACCCCCTTCACCCACCCCCACTACCCACAATAAAAAAAATACACACACAGCAGCCGCCAAAAAATAAATAAATAAATATAAATAAATAAATAAATGACTATAAATAAATACATTTGAAATACATTTTTATTTATAGTGTAGATGTGCAGGGGGTCTCCGGAGCTGAACCGCACTGGTTTCAGGTCGGGGGACCCCCTGCTCCCCGAGATACAGCCCCCTTTATGAGGTGCCGGTATCCCTCTGCTTGGTTTAAAGGTCCCGATCACGTGACCGCGGCCTATAACCCAAGCAGAGGAATACCGGCACCCCCTAAAGGGGCCTGTATCTCGGGGAGCAGGGGGTCCCCAGACCTAAAACCACAGCGGTTCAGCTCCGGAGACCCTCTGCACATCTACACTATCAATAAAAATGTATTTTAAATGTATTTATTTATATTCATTTATTTATTTATTTATTTAGATTTATTTATTAATTGTGCTGCTGCTGCTGTGTGTGAATTTTTTTTATTGTGGGTAGTGGGGGTGGGTGAAGGGGGTATTAGCCTCATCGGTGGTTGTTTAGGGCTTTTGGGGGGGTAGCGGGTGCACTTAACCCCTTCACGACCGTAGCGGTATTAACTGCTACGGTCGCGAAGGGGTTAAGTGCACTCGCAACCCCCCCGCAAGTCCTAAACTCACACCAAGGGCCAAACACCCCCTTCACCCATCCCCGCTACCCACAATAAAAAAAATTCACGCACAGCAGCCCCACAATTAATAAATAAATCTAAATAAATAAATACATGAAGAGAAATAAATATATACTGTATATATATACTATATATATACAGTATATATATAATAACAATCCCTATACATATACAGTATGTACTGTGTATATATATACTGTATATATACATACATACATATACATATACATATACATATATATATATACATATATATATATTATTTTTGTAAGCGCATTTCTTAACCCCTTCTTCCCCTTCCCCTCATTAAATTTACTATTTTACGCTATGGGTGTGCGCTCTCTCTCCCCTTTTTTCATATATATATATATATATATATATATGAAAAAAGGGGAGAGAGAGCGCACACCCATAGCGTAAAATAGTAAATTTAATGAGGGGAAGGGGAGGAAGGGGTTAAGAAATGCGCTTACAAAAATGCAATAAAATCAAGCATTGTGTGATATAATCACCACCATCCGGTTCGTTTCTGCAGCATCTTGGGGCAATCCCGGTCTTGCATTAGTAGGATCAATGTCCCAACAAGTGTCCAGGGCAGGTAATCTTCTATGTAACCGTGTTAGAGTCAAACATATGTGGTTGTTAGCGCAGTTGAATATTTAGCTTTCCAGCTTTGCACCACAGGAAACCACTGTCCAGGCACTTTTATCTGCAGTCCATGTTGCTCACTTTGTCGGGCTTGTGGGATCCTCCTCTGTGGTCGACTGCTCCCCACGGTGTTTATTTTCCTCCTTCCCTTCTGTGGGCTGCTGCAGTCCAGGCTCTTACCCTGGGCTGTGCACTGGTATGCTTGGTTCCTGTGTTGCTGAGATGTACACGAGCTCTGTTTAGCCCTAGGGATTTAAAGCCCCCTCCCCCCTAATGTTTCTGTTAAATCTCCCTCCCTGCCTGCATTGCTGTGAGTGCAGTGTATGTAAATGTGGGGAGGGGGGGGACCCAATGTGCATACTGTGAGGTCTAACCACCCTCACCCCCTACCCACATACCGTTACCCCCCCCCCCCCCCATCCTGGCCATGGCCCCTCCGCTTCTGCAAAACAGACACAAAAATTAAAACATCCAAAGTAATGTCCCCTAACCCCTTAATCACCATAGCGGTTATTAACCGCTACAGTCATTAAGGGGTTAACCCACCCTCACCCACCACTCAGGACGCCTACATACCCTCCCACACTAACCCCTCACCCCGTGAGGCCTAACCCCCCTCACCCACTACCCACAAGGGAGGCCTACCCACATACCGTTGGGGAAACACCCCACCCCCAGTACCCACAATAAAAACAGTACAATGACCCACATTGGCTTGGTATTGGCTATGTCTTGTATGGGCAAGAGAAGGAAGGCGCTGGCGACGGACACTTCGTATTGATGAGGTCAGTAGTACTTTATTTATTTGTATATGCTAGTTAATGTTTTTAATAATGGGCAATTAATCTATTATCCATATCTGGATAATAGTTATTTTGCACATTATTGTACTGTAGGTGTTGGGGGGGAGGGTGTATGTATTGAATGTATAGGCCAGGTTTATTTTTTTTACATTCAGGGTTGGTTCCGTGGTTCTGCGTGGGACCTCTGGAGACCACCTGTGGGTATCCTCGGGTATCCCAAGGGTATCAGGCTGGTGGTTCCACGGGTGACACATGCGGGGATGATGATGTGTGGTCCCACTTCTGTGGGGGCACCGCGGACCCGTAGTCTGCGGGGATGACGATGTGTGGTCCCACTTCTGTGGGGGCACCGCCGACCCGTAGGTGCGGGGATGATGATGTGTGGTCCCACTTCTGTGGGGGCACCGCGGACCCGTAGTGAGCACCCGTGAGTTCCCCAGACCCCCGAGGGAACCACCCGAGGACCCGCAGACACCTGTGGGTCTGACCCGGGGCTCCCAGACATCCTTGGGCCTACCGTGGGGACCCAATTGTGGCCCACGGTGACCCAAGGAGACCACCTGGGGGCCATGGTGCTGGCAGGATCCACCAGCAGGCCTCCAGAACCTGTGTAAAAAGGGCTGCTGGTAAACTGTAGGTCTGTCCAGGTGCCCTGCCAGCCCACCGGGGACTCGCGTGGGGCTGCGTTATGAACCCTGTATGTAAAAGAATAAATCTTGTATTTATGGGGGGGCACAGGGGGTGGGTAATGTATTTAATAAATATAATGCTGTTTATTGTGGGTCATTGTACTGTTTTTATTGTGGGTACTGGGGGTGGGGGGGGGTGTTTCCCGAACGGTATGTGGGTAGGCCTCCCTTGTGGGTACTGACTGGGTGGTTAGGCCTCACGGGGGGGGGGTTAGTGTGGGAGGGTATGTAGGCATCCCGAGTGGTGGGTGAGGGTGGGTTAACCCCTTAATGACTGTAGCGGTTAATAACCGCTATGGTGATTAAGGGGTTAGGGGACATTACTTTGGATGTTTTCATTTTTGTGTCTGTTTTGCAGAAGCGGAGGGGCCATGGCCAGGATGGGGGGGGGTAACGGTATGTGGGTAGGGGGTGAGGGTGGTTAGACCTCACAGTATGCACATTGGGTCCCCCCCCCCTCCCCACATTTACATACACTGCACTCACAGCAATGCAGGCAGGGAGAGAGATTTAACAGAAACATTAGGGGGGAGGGGGCTTTAAATCTCTCTGCCTTCAGTGTAATCTGTTTAACAGAAACATTAGGGGGGAGGGGGCTTTAAACAGATTACACTGAAGGCAGGGAGATACAGGGGATGTACTGTACTGTATGTTGTTTATTGCAATGCTTCAATGTGTGTATAATGTATACTGTTTTTTTACAATTAGATAGATGTAATCCTTGGTATTGTAAGGGTTAGCTTTGGTTTTAAATTGTGTTTTCTGGTTGGTACTTACAGTATACAGGCATACCCCGGTTTAAGGACACTCACTTTAAGTACACTGACACTCACTTTAAGTACACTCGCGAGTAAGTACATATCGCTCAATAGGCAAACGGCAGCTCACGCATGCGCCTGTCAGCACGTCCTGAACAGCAATACCGGCTCCCTATCTGTACCAAAGCTGTGCGCAAGCGGGGAGACTATAGAGCTTGTTACACATGAGTTATTTACATCAGTTATGCACATATATGACGATTGCAGTACAGTACATGCATCGATAAGTGGGAAAAAGGCAGGGCTTCACTTTAAGTACATTTTCGCTTTACATACATGCTCCGGTCCCATTGCGTACGTTAATGCGGGGTATGCCTGTATATTGATTTTTGTTTACTTGATTGGTTAAAATAGTTAACTTGTTTGGAAGTGTTTGTTTTTACTGGTACAGTAGCTTGCAATGATATTGTTAACATTCATTTGCAGAATGTATATGGTGCATAGATTTTATGCATCATTTATACAATGTAAATGCAATGTACTGTGTGGATTGGAATGTTATGTTTTATATTGTAAGATCAGTTAGGATTATTAAATGGATTATTATTATTGTCTGTATAGAGAAGCGTTATTTGTAGGACAGTATGATTTTGATAACCATTCTACATGTATTTGTATATTGGTTCATCATGTGTGTGTATATACTGTGTGTATATATATATATATATATATATATATATATATATATATATATATATGTATGTATGTATATATACAGTATATATATACACAGTATATACTGTATATGTATAGTGATTGTTATTATATATATACTGTATATAAACAGTATATATATACAGTATATATTTATTTCTCTTCATGTATTTATTTATTTATTTAGATTTATTTATTAATTGTGGGGCTGCTGTGCGTGAATTTTTTTTATTGTGGGTAGCGGGGATGGGTGAAGGGGGTGTTTGGCCCTTGGTGTGAGTTTAGGACTTGCGGGGGGGTTGCGGGTGCACTTAACCCCTTCACGACCGTAGCAGTTAATACCGCTACGGTCGTGAAGGGGTTAAGTGCACCCGCTACCCCCCGCAAGCCCTAAGCAACCACCGATGGGGCTAATACCCCCTTCACCCACCCCCACTACCCACAATAAAAAAAATTCACACACAGCAGCAGCAGCACAATTAATAAATAAATCTAAATAAATAAATAAATAAATGAATATAAATAAATACATTTAAAATACATTTTTATTGATAGTGTAGATGTGCAGAGGGTCTCCGGAGCTGAACCGCTGTGGTTTTAGGTCTGGGGACCCCCTGCTCCCTGAGATACAGGTCCCTTTAGGGTTTGCCGGTATCCCTCTGCTTGGGTTACAGGCCGCGGTCACGTGATCGGGACCTTTAAACCAAGCAGAGGGATACCGGCACCTCATAAAGGGGGCTGTATCTCGGGGAGCAGGGGGTCCCCCGACCTGAAACCAGTGCGGTTCAGCTCAGGAGACCCCCTGCACATCTACACTATAAATAAAAATTTATTTCAAATGTATTTATTTATAGTCATTTATTTATTTAGATTTATTTATTTTTTGGCGACTGCTGTGTGTGTATTTTTTTTATTGTGGGTAGTGGGGGTGGGTGAAGGGGGTATTAGCCCCAACGGTGGCTGTTTAGGGCTTGCGGGGGGGTAGCGGGAGGGCTTAACCCCTTCATGACCGTAACGGTATTAACTGCTACGGCCGTGAAGGGGTTAAGTGCACCCGCAACCCCCCCGCAAGCCCTAAACTCACACCAAGGGCCAAATACCCCCCTCACCCACCCCCGCTACCCACAATAAAGCGAGCACGGTGAGTTAACCCCTTCATTGCCTTAGCGGCTAGCCGCTATGGTAATGAAGCAGCATTTCTGTATTTTTAATAATATTGTGCAGGAGCAGGGGGGGTCCCTGAGCATTAATTTCTGGCTCAGGGAACCCCCTGCTCACTGTACAATATTATTAAAATACAGAAATGCTGCTTCGTTACCATAGCGCATAGCCGCTAAGGTAAAGAACGAGTGTTTATTTATATATGTGTTTTATTTATACTGTACATGTGCAGAGGGTCTCCGGAGCAGAACCGCTGTGGTTTTAGGTCCGGGGACCCCCTGCTCCCCGAGATACAGGCCCCTTTAGGGGGTGCCGGTATCCCTCTGCTCTGCTTGGTTTACAGGCCGCGATCACGTGATCGGGCTCTTTAAACGCAGAGGGATACCGGCACCTCATAAAGGGGTCTGTATCTCGGGGAGCAGGGGGTCCCCAGACCTGAAACCAATGCGGTTCAGCTCCGGAGACCCCCTGCACATCTACACTATAAATAAAAATGTATTTCAAATGTATTTATTTATAGTCATTTATTTATTTATTTGTTTAGATTTATTTATTTATTTTTTGGCGGCTGCTGTGTGTGAGTTTTTTTTTATTGTGGGTAGCAGGGGTGGGTGAAGGGGGTATTAGCCCCAACGGTGCTTGTTTAGGGCTTGCGGGGGGGGGGGGGTAGCGGGAGGGCTTAACCCCTTCATGACCGTAGCGGTATTAAGTGCTATGGTCGTGAAGGGGTTAAGTGCACCCGCAACCCCCCCGCAAGTCCTAAACTCACACCAAGGGCCAAATACCCCCTTCACCCACCCCCGCTACCCACAATAAAGTGGGCACGGTGGGTTAACCCCTTCATTGCCTTAGCGGCTATACGCTATGGTAATGAAGCAGCATTTCTGTTTTTTTAATAATATTGAGCAGGAGCAGGGGGCCACCTGAGTTTAGATTTCTGGCTCAGGGAACCCCCTGCTCACTGTACAATATTATTAAAAATACAGAAATGCTGTTTCTTTACCATAGCGCATAGCCGCTAAGGTAAAGAACGAGTGTTTATTTATATATGTGTTTTATTTATACTGTACATGTGCAGAGGGTCTCCGGAGCAGAACCGCTGTGGTTTTAGGTCCGGGGACCCCCTGCTCCCCGAGATACAGGCCCCTTTAGGGGGTGCCGGTATCCCTCTGCTCTGCTTGGTTTACAGGCCGCGATCACGTGATCGGGACCTTTAAATGCAGAGGGATACCGGCACCTCATAAAGGGGTCTGTATCTCGGGGAGCAGGGGGTCCCCGGACCTGAAACCAGTGCGGTTCAGCTCCCGAGACCCCCTGCACATCTACACTATAAATAAAAATGTATTTAAAATAATTTTTAATGTGCCGATGTTTGCGCAGAGAGAGAGCAGCGGATCTCTCTCTGCTGCAAACACATCTCGCCCCCGCCGGCCCATAGTATCATTTATGTATGTGCATATACAGAACTGTATGTGTACAGTACTGTATGTTAGGGGTTATAGGGGTTGTTGTTATACAGTATATATATATATATATATATATATATATATGTATATACAGTATAGATACTGCATTACAATTCATTATAGGGGACGGCTTCAAAGAGAACAGCTCGCAAGCGCCCCCATTTGTTTTTACACGGCATTGCAGTATTGCAGTCAGCCGGAATAAAATGCTTCAATCCCTGACGGGAAAATAACGCTATACACTCCGGCAGAAAACGATCACAAACCTCAATACACCCGAGTATACCCAAATTCGCGGGACTAGCCGAGCGAGAATAAAGTGTGTCGCCACTGTATACATAGATATAAATATCTATATAAATATATATATAATTAGATAAATATATATGTTGATATATATTTATATATATCTATATATAATTAACTATATATTGTGTGTGTGTATATATATATAGTATGTATATATATGTCTGTGTGTGTGTGTATATATAAGACATGCAAATGAACATACAGTAATATTTACTGTTGATATATATATATATATATATATATATATATATATATATATATATATATATATATATATATATATTCATAATCTCTATCTTGCTACATTGAAGGCCTTGTGTGCAAACAGGCCTTGTTTTAATTGTCTTAACACTTCATTACAGTTTATAACATTACTGGGTGAGTATGTTTGAGGGCCTAATTGAGTCAGATGTGTAGAAGTTGTATTTAACAGCAAACAAGGCCTCTTTGCAGCCATGAAGGCCTGTACTGTTCATTCTGATTATATATATATATTATATATAGAGTGCAAAACTAAAGTCATTGATGTGTGTAAGTAGGCCTTGTTGTAATCATATTCAAAGTTTAATACAGCTGAGTGAATTAGGGGCTCAATCATACTGATGCCATAATTTTAGCAAGTGGTGTAACATTTATATCTCATTAACACAAGGCCTGTTTGCTGACAACAGTGGCAGATATATATATATATATATATATATATATATATATATATATATATATATATATTGTGACAAACGGCTTACTCCGGGGCTCCGTCGTTTGTCCGGGACTGTTTAGAACACGGTCTTTTAGGGTAGGTTAAATGATGAGGCGTCACGTACTGTTCCTTTAAACAGGCTATGCCTGGTTTATTCAGTCCCAGGCACTGAGACTGCCACAGTGCATACAACAGAAAACAGATCAAAACAAAAGCTGCTCACCTGAGCGATAACTTAACTTAGATATCCCTGACTCAGGGTTGGAAGTGGCTTTTCCACTTCCAACATCAAAACACGGTACTTTTGCAGTCTTACACAAATGAACAGAAAGATTGAACCTGTTTGGGGAAGAGGCTTCTCCCCTCTTTAGTTCAGCAGCCTTCCAGCCTCCTGGCTCTTGTGGGGAGACCAGAGCAAACAGGAAATCAGTCTTTCATACCTGATTCCTAATTAGCATGACAGGTGACAGAAATCAGGCAGCAGACAAACTCTGGTCTGGATCTCTCATCCCTCAGTTCCAGCGCTTGCCAAACTGTGGGATGGAGTGTATGTATTATAAGGCTGCACTCCCAGGCCAAACAGGATAGAAACTGTCTAGTATCCTGGGAGCCCTATATACGGAATTTATTACCATCCCCTGGTTTCTGTCACATATCCTCCCCCCCAGCTCAGACCTTGAGGACTGAGCGACCATGGATATTAGGGAGTGCATCCTTGACAACCCGTCAGCATTGCCATGTTTGTGCCCTGACCTGTGTTCCACAGAAAATTTAAAGGGTTGTAGGCTTAGGAACCACCTGGTCACTCTAGCATTCTTTTCCCTGTTTTGACACATCCAGGTAAGGGGTGCATGATCTGTGACCAACCGGAATTTTCTCCCCAACAGGTAGTATTTGAGCGTCTCTACAGCCCACTTTATTGCGAGACACTCTTTCTCTACTATGGAGTAATTTTTCTCCTGGGGATTTAGTTTCCTACTTAAATAAAGGATGGGGTGCTCCTCACCTTGAGACTCCTGGGAGAGTACCGCCCCCAGCCCTACCTCAGATGCGTCGGTTTGGACTACGAACTCTTTGGAGAAGTCAGGTGTGACCAACACTGGTTGGGCACAGAGAGCTTCTTTCAGGCTTCTAAAGGCCTGTTCGGTTTCGGGGGACCACTTTACCATTAGCGGTCCTCTTGCTTTTGTGAGGTCAGTTAGTGGGGTTGCCTTAGTTGCAAAATTGGGAATAAACCTTCTATAGTACCCAATTAACCCCAAAAAGGTCCTTACTTGTTTTTTTGTAACTGGCCTTGGCCAATTTTGTATCGCCTCCACTTTGAGTGTTTGGGGTTTGAGTAAACCTCTGCCAATAGAATATCCCAGATACTTGGCCTCCTCCCGACCAATAGTGCATTTAGCGGGGTTAGCAGTTAGTCCAGCAGACCGGACTGCGTCAAGCACAGCTTGGACCTTTGGAAGGTGGGATTGCCAATCTTCACTATGGATTACCACATCATCCAGGTAGGCGGCAGCATACCGAGCATGTGGTTTTAAAATTTTATCCATCATTCTTTGGAATGTGGCGGGAGCTCCATGTAAGCCAAAAGGCAACACCTTATACTGAAAGAGGCCGTCTGGGGTTGAGAAGGCTGTCTTTTCTTTTGCCCTTTCTGTGAGGGGAACCTGCCAGTACCCTTTTGTTAGGTCTAGGGTTGTGAGATATCGGGCTTTGCCCAGTCTCTCTACAAGTTCATCTACCCTGGGCATAGGATAAGTATCAAATTTTGACACCGCGTTTAGTTTCCGGTAGTCATTACAAAACCTTGTTGTACCATCTGGCTTTGGGACTAAGACTATAGGGCTGTTCCACCCACTTTGGGATTCCTCAATTACACCTAGTTTTAGCATTTTTTTAACCTCTAAACTTATAGCCTTTCTTTTGGCCTCTGGGATTCGGTACGGTTTAAGGTTAACTCGGACCCCCGGTTCAGAGACTAGGTCATGTTCAATTACGCTAGTTCTACCTGGCCGTATAGAGAAGATTTCTTTGTTTCTTTTCACTAAATTCTGAACCTCTCGTTTCTGATGAACAGACAGGGTTTCAGCTATGCTAACCTCTGGGTCAGTTTCTTGATTCTCTGACGGACCTGGGGGTACTAGGGTTAACAAGACTTCTCTATCTTTCCAGGGCTTGAGTAGGTTTATATGGTAAATTTGCTCAGGTTTCCTCCTACCTGGCTGTCTTACCTTATAATTTACTTCTCCCACTCTTTCCAAGACCTCATATGGCCCATGCCATTTAGCAAGGAATTTACTCTCCACGGTGAGAACCAGAACTAGTACCCTATCACCTGGAGAAAAAATTCTGACCCTAGCACCCTTATTATATGTATTCCTCTGTGCTTCTTGAGCTTTCTCCATGTGTTCCCTCACTATGGGTAGGACTGCAGCAATGCGGTCCTGCATCTGGGCAACATGCTCTATTACACTTCTGTAAGGGGTAACCTCGTGTTCCCAAGTCTCTTTGGCTATATCCAGTAAGCCCCTTGGGTGTCGGCCATACAATAGTTCAAACGGGGAGAAGCCAGTGGATGATTGGGGAACTTCCCTAATGGCAAATAACAGGTACGGTAACAAACAATCCCAGTTTTTCCCATCTTTATCAACCGCCCGCCGTAACATGCTCTTTAAGGTTTTATTGAACCTTTCCACTAAACCATCTGTTTGTGGATGATAGACTGAGGTTCTGAGATGCTTGATTTTTAGGAGTTTACATAGCTCTTTCGTTACTTGGGACATAAATGGTGTTCCCTGGTCAGATAGAATCTCTTTAGGAATCCCGACCCGGGAAAACAGAACTACTAACTCTTTTGCTATGTTTTTAGCTGAGGTGCTACGTAGGGGAACTGCCTCCGGATATCGGGTGGCATAATCTAATATTACCAATATATGCTGATGTCCCCTAGCAGACTTTATTAGGGGTCCTACTAGATCCATAGCAATCCGGTCAAATGGTACCTCTATTATGGGAAGGGGTACCAATGGGCTGCGGTACGCCTTGAACGGGGCGGTGATCTGACATTCTGGGCATGAGGAACAATAATTCGTAATTTCTGCCAGAACCCCAGGCCAATAGAAGCTTCGAAGAACCTTTTCTTTTGTCTTTTCCACCCCTAGGTGTCCCCCCAATGGATGACTATGTGCGAGGTGTAATACTACGTTACGGAATGTCCGTGGTACCAACAATTGTTTAGTTGTAACTGATTTCCTTTTATCAACCCGATATACTAGGTCGTTCTCTACCTCGAAGTAGGGGTAAGCAAGTGACCTATCTGGTTGGCCAGGAGTACTATTCTGGTCCCGTATATTTCCCCTTGCTACCGCTAATGTGGGGTCCTCCCACTGGGCCTTCTTAAAACTCCCAGGACTGACCTCTATGTCAGCGAGGGTCTTATCCGGTTCTGGGGTGGTAAGTGTCTGCTCAACATCTTGATTTGGGGTATTCCCTACCAAAGTAGTGATGGGGAAGGGAATTTTACAGCACTCCTCCTTTTCCCCCTTCTTATTTGGGCCCTCGTCAACCTCCATTTCTGAAAAAGGGAAAGGATTTGTTTCTTCTAATACTTCATTATGGTCCGCTATTGAACTCTGGGCGCTATTCTGAGCGGGGGACCACATTTTTAGAAAATGGGGAAAGTCGGTCCCTATTAACACATCATGTGCCAGTTTGGGTACAATACCCACCTTGAAATCTAAAGAACCAAACTCTGTTTCAAAAAAAACATCAACAGTGGAATATTCATGATTATCCCCATGTATACAACAAATTGCCACTCTTTGTGAACTGTTTCCCTGTTTCTTCTTAATGGGCAAGAGGTATTCGGACACTAGTGTGACCATGCTCCCAGAGTCAAGAAGTGCCCGAACCCTCTTACCATTAACCTTTACAAATGCCCACAGATGGTTATTCAAGGGGTCCTCTGGGCTAGGGCCCATACATTGGGACAACAGCGAATAAGGTTCCACGCTGTTGCATTGCATGGGCTCATCATTTAGTGGGCAGATTTTTGCTCTGTGGCCCCTCTCATGACAATTTACACATTTAGGTACATAGTCTGTGTCCCACTTAGAGCCTTTTCCCGGCTCCCCATGTTGGCTATTGCCCTTAGTGTGCGAACCACTGTTGCTGGTGCTGCGTGAAGGTGGTCGCCGCTCTTCAGCGCCCCTTAACCCCGGTACCCTTTTACCGTCTCTGGAAGAGTCCTGGAACCTCGGGTAGTGGGGTTGCTCCACGACTGTGGGTTGCGGGTGCTCTTCTGCTGCATTGTACCTTTCTACGAGGGCCACAAGCTCATCCGCATTGTGGGGGTCACTCCGACTGACCCAACGGCGTAAGGCAGAGGGAAGTTTCCTCAAGAACTGGTCCATGACCAACCGTTCCACGATGTGGCTGGCTGAGTTGATCTCGGGTTGTAGCCACTTCCGGGCGAGGTGGATGAGGTCATACATCTGGCTTCGGGTGGCTTTATCCATCGTGAAGGACCATGCGTGAAACCTTTGGGCGCGAACAGCCGTGGTTACGCCGAGGCGGGCGAGGATCTCGAACTTCAATTTTGCATAGACGTTAGCTTCGGCTGGCTCTAGATCAAAGTAAGCCTTCTGGGGTTCGCCGCTTAGGAAGGGTGCGATTAGACCAGCCCACTCAGCTTCTGGCCATCCCTCTCTCTGTGCCGTGCGTTCAAACGTGAGAAGATAGGCTTCCACATCATCCGAGGGTCCCATCTTCTGAAGGTAGTGGCTTGCCCTGGTCATTTTCGGTACTGGGGCTGCCGCTGCCAGTGGAAGGTTACTGATAGTCCCCCTCAGGATCTCGAGTTCCTGCTGTAAGCCCTGAGCGAACCGCTGTTGCTCCTCTCTCAGCAAGCGGTTTGTCTCTTGCTGGTTTGCATTCGCGTTTTGCAGGGCTTCATTCGTCTGTTGCTGGTTTGCATTCGCCTGTTGCTGGTTGGCATTCGCCTGTTGCTGGTTGGCATTAATCTCTTGCTGGGCTATTAGCAGCTGTTGATGGGCTGCATTCGTCTGCTGCTGGTTTGCATTAGTTTCTTGCTGGGCTATTAACAGCTGTTGCTGGGTTTCATTCGCGTCTTTCTGGGCAGCGACATTGCGTACCAGCGCACCCACCACGTCTTCCATCTTGTTTGCAGAGGATGAAAAAAACTTTTTTTTTTTTTTTTTTTTTTTTTTTCAAAGTTCTTCAACCCGCAGACCCCCTAGTGCTCTGCCCGCATTCTCCACCATATGTGACAAACGGCTTATATAGTATGTATATATATGTCTGTGTGTGTGTGTATATATAAGACATGCAAATGAACATACAGTAATATTTACTGTTGATAGATAGATATATATATATATATATATATATATATATATATATATATATATATATATATATATTCATAATCTCTATCTTGCTACATTGAAGGCCTTGTGTGCAAACAGGCCTTGTTTTAATTGTCTTAACACTTCATTACAGTTTATAACATTACTGGGTGAGTATGTTTGAGGGCCTAATTGAGTCAGATGTGTAGAAGTTGTATTTAACAGCAAACAAGGCCTCTTTGCAGCCATGAAGGCCTGTACTGTTCATTCTGATTATATATATATATTATATATAGAGTGCAAAACTAAAGTCATTGATGTGTGTAAGTAGGCCTTGTTGTAATCATATTCAAAGTTTAATACAGCTGAGTGAATTAGGGGCTCAATCATACTGATGCCATAATTTTAGCAAGTGGTGTAACATTTATATCTCATTAACACAAGGCCTGTTTGCTGACAACAGTGGCAGATATATATATATATATATATATATATATATTGTGACAAACGGCTTACTCCGGGGCTCCGTCGTTTGTCCGGGACTGTTTAGAACACGGTCTTTTAGGGTAGGTTAAATGATGAGGCGTCACGTACTGTTCCTTTAAACAGGCTATGCCTGGTTTATTCAGTCCCAGACACTGAGACTGCCACAGTGCATACAACAGAAAACAGATCAAAACAAAAGCTGCTCACCTGAGCGATAACTTAACTTAGATATCCCTGACTCAGGGTTGGAAGTGGCTTTTCCACTTCCAACATCAAAACACGGTACTTTTGCAGTCTTATACAAATGAACAGAAAGATTGAACCTGTTTGGGGAAGAGGCTTCTCCCCTCTGTAGTTCAGCAGCCTTCCAGCCTCCTGGCTCTTGTGGGGAGACCAGAGCAAACAGGAAATCAGTCTTTCATACCTGAATCCTAATTAGCATGACAGGTGACAGAAATCAGGCAGCAGACAAACTCTGGTCTGGATCTCTCATCCCTCAGTTCCAGCGCTTGCCAAACTGTGGGATGGAGTGTATGTATTATAAGGCTGCACTCCCAGGCCAAACAGGATAGAAACTGTCTAGTATCCTGGGAGCCCTATATACGGATATTTATTACCATCCCCTGGTTTCTGTCACAATATATATATATATATATATATTTATCAGTTAATATATATAAAAATACACAGACACACACACACACTGTGTGTGTGTGTGTGTGTGTGTGTGTGTGTGTGTGTGTGTGTGTGTGTGTGTGTGTGTGTGTGTGTGTGTGTGTGTGTGTGTGTGTGTGTGTGTGTGTGTGTGTGTGTGTGTGTGTACATATATAGATAGAGATACAGAGAGACTACAGATATATTAATACACACTGACAGATCTGTTATTGTAACCAAAAATCATACATGATCACATGCCAACATTATGAACTATGAAAGAAGATTATGGTAAGTAATGTCTTACAGATTTAAGACACCAGAAAACATAACATAAAAATGTATGCTGTTCTATGGGTACTTACTTAAAGTTGTTTGACAGTAATATTAGCATGAAATGATTATCTACATTACCAAAATAACCCACATACATCTCATCTTGAACAAGAGCTAAGTGAATGACATCTTCCATTAACATGCCAAGTGTGTAATAATGTTGTACCATTAATCAACTGATGATTAATACATACTCATATGGTATCAAATATGCCTTCATTCAGTCAGTGAGCATTTCTAAACATTCATGTGTACAAGGACATACTTGAATGTTATCAAGCATCTGTACATGATCATAAATACACTATGCATGAAATAGTCTGCATTAAACAACACCAGGACACCAACAAATTTAGTGAATGTGATTATTTATTTTTGTTTATCCTTTTGAGAGCGAGTCACAGTCCTGCTTGTTGGCTGTTGTGTTTGCCTTTTCCCTCTGCCATGTACTCTGGCCTTAACTGTACGACTTGTACTGGCCTGTGGCAGTTCTGTGGCACTGGGTGTGGGCTGTTGCACTTCAGGGGCACTAAGTGTGGGCTGTTGCACTTCAGGGGCACTGGGTGTGGGCTGTGGCACTTCAGGGGCACTAAGTGTGGGCTGTTGCCCTTCAGGGGCACTAAGTGTGGGCTGTTGCACTTCAGGGGCACTGGGTGTGGGCTGTTGCACTTCAGGGGCACTGGGTGTGGGCTGTGGCACTTCAGTGGCACGAAGTGTGGGCTGTTGCACTTCAGGGGCACTGGGTGTGGGCTGTTGCACTTCAGGGGCACTGGGTGTGGGCTGTGGCAGTTGTGAAACAGTTGATAAACATTGCAAGAGTGATGGTGGAGCACTTTCTTGTTTTGCTGTTTTAATTTTTTTCAACCAAAAGCTGGTTATTAGTAATTGTTGCCCTAACTTTCTTTTGCGTGTCTCATTTGTAGGTGTCGGTTCCATATTTTGAACAGATGTAAGCGGTTGGATGTTGACAGGGACCTGCACAGAACTTGCACCTACTGTACCGGTATCATCCAGAACTGGGGAATGAAGAACTGATGACTCTGGAGAAAAAGTAGCAGCATGTAAAGATCCATCCTCTGATGGGGTAAAGTGGAAATGTTGTTCTCTTGCTGTACTCCTAAACTGATTTGCTTGGCTTACATTCAGAACTAGTGCTTGTAATGTCCTGTTTACATTTTGGATTTCTTTAGGAACTTGGATGATGACATTTTTAATTTGTGACATTTCTGCTATTGACCTTTCATGCATCCTTTCATGCAGTGACATCATCCTTTCAAGCATTGACATCATTTCTGAATGCCGACGATTTTCTTCACCCAAGATTCGTTCTTCAGAAGCTGCAATAGCTGAGTAGGTGTCACGAGCAGGAGGACTTAAATGCTGTGTTAATCCAGGAGTGTCAACATCCTCATGGTCACTTGAGAGAATTTGTCCTTGAGCGGCAACATCTGGTTATACAAATAAATAAAGACATTATGAACTGACATGGAACTTTCATTTTTTTTAGACTATAATGATAGTTCTCATCGTGGAACACATAACATGTTTTCATAATTAATTATTTGTGTCCAATTAAAAGATGATGCTTGAAGCAACAATTAAGTTTCGACTCAGTGTGAAAGAAGAATGAATTAAAGTTTGTTGTAACATCACAACTCCTAGCTGATACTTGAAAACAGACGCAATACATGTTGTGTCATGAAACACTACATCTCCTGTGTCAATAACTGATGAGAAGTTCATTACATGTGAAAGGCATTTATTTTGCATGGCAAATGAAATGCTTCCAATGTAAACATTATATGGGCTGCACCTCATACACTCACCTTCCATTCTTGATGATGACCTTGATGAGACAGGTGACGAGACGTGTTCAGAGTCACGTGCCACAGGTGACACAGGAGCTGGCGGACCAACTATATAGAAGAATAACATCAGAATTTCATTTTCATGTGTACATTATTAACATTAAGTATCTGTAGTGGGAGTACTTATGGCTAAATATCAGCATCCCGTAAGGAAATCACAATTCTATGGTTAGGGCAATCTGTACATTATCCATCTTAAGAAAGGGGAGATATTGCCGCTCGCCAAAATGTCTACAGAAATATATATACATAGGTAAGGGGTGCATACGGGAAATGGATATACATGTCAGCACGGAGGAGGGTCAATAGATAACCCAAAAGAAATCCTATTTGCACTCCCTTATACTATAAAATGGTTGGGAAAAATTAAATCCCTGGGTGAAACACCCATACAGTGAGAGGATATATAAAAACACTTTTATTTAACATACTGCACCGACACACTTTATTCGAGCAAATACCCAGTATGTACCTGGCAGATACCTGGAATGCGCCGCTCCTCACCTCTGACAAGCCCCGTTGCGTTTGCCTTCCCAGCCTGGGTTCATGCCTGGCTGACGGGCGGCTGATCTGTTAAATGATAATGATTAGGATTTAATAGGCTGCAATGCTTCGCTTGTCTACCAGATGGCATAAATTCATGAATTGTAATGCAGTATATATATATATACTGTGCAGTATTGCAGCCAGCGGGAATAAAATGCTTCAATCCCTGCCTGGAAAATACCTCAATGCACTCGGGCAGAAAACAGTCACAAACCTCAATACACCCGAGTATACCCGAATTCGTGGGACTAGCCGAGCTCGAATAAAGTGTGTCGCCAGTGTAAATGCAAAGACATCTACAAATATAAATTTGTAGATGTCTTTGCATTTATGTTAAATAAAAGTGTTTTTATATATCCTCTCACTGAATGGTGTATGGGTGTTTCACCCAGGGATTGAATTTTTCCCAACCATTTTATAGTATAAGGGAGTGCAAATAGGATTTCTTTTGGGTTATCTATTGACCCTCCTCCGTGCTGACATGTATTATCCATCTTAACCTAAATGTACATGTGAAACTAATCGTCACATTTCTTTTGAACACCATACAACATACATACAATGTTCATGCAGGAATGCGTTATAAAATTAACTGGTCTGTTGTACATACACTGCATATGTTGGGTATTAATATAGCTACAATTATGTACATCACTACCATGCAAGCAAAGTTGACTCTGCTTATAATTCAGTACCTAATTGTGGAAATGTGTATGAATGTTTTTAGTGATCTGTCTGAACATTTAAGAGAAGCAGGTGTAGCGCTCAATGTGGCTGACACTCAGCAACCCATGCAGTGTGTCGCTCACAGATGGTACTGGTGTGAGAAGGTAGCGTATCTATAACGTTACAATAATATATAACTGAACGAATGACTAACGTACGTTGTAATATATCGTGGACTGGTGGTTGAAAGTAGTAAGATAATTACCATTTCTAATGAATGTGATGAACTTGTGTTCACCTTGTCAGCTTCTAACAACTGTAGTCCCTCCCCCAGCACTTGACACCACCATGACCTCTTAGCTGCTTCTCCCACCTGTAAGCCCTCCCACAAGACTTGACCCTACCATGACCCTGTGATCTGGCTCTCTGCCCGACACCACCCCCTCTGTTCACCTCTATGCTGTGATTACATATTAATTGAAGCTGGTTTCACACACCGGTACATGAGTGAAATACAAATAAGAAGTGAGCTACATATGAACACAATTAAATACCATATGGTACATGTTCCTATTTATGCTCACATTATACTACATGAAGAGAAAAAAGAGCTTTCATAATACATAATGGAATTTGTTAGTGAAAATTATTCATGTTCGCCTTTCAATTGACAATATTCCATGCAAGACTTTATTACGCAGTAACGGCCTGTTTATAGGTGTAACATAGATTATCACAAATCTTATACTATATTAGTGAAAGCACTGTATGTTTGCCTGCCTGCCTGCATGCATGCCTGCCTGCTGGATGTCCGGTGTCCCTAGCGGCAATCTCATTGGTCCCTTGGCCCGCCCGCCCCCGCACACCTCTCATTGGCCTCACACACTCACACCACCCCCTTGGCCCGCCCCCCACACCTCTCATTGGCCTGAGGCGGAGTGACGGGCCAAAGGTCCAAAAAAATAAATAAAACACACACACACACACACACACACACACACACACACACCCCTCTCTCCCCTCTCCAAATCACCTTTTCCCCCTCCCCAGCGGCATCACCTCTTCCCCCTCCCCAGCGGCATCACCTCTTCCCCCTCCCCAGCGGCATCACCTCTTCCCCCTCCCCAGCGGCATCACCTCTTCCCCCTCCCCAGCGGCATCACCTCTTCCCCCTCCCCAGCGGCATCACCTCTTCCCCCTCCCCAGCGGCATCACCTCTTCCCCCTCCCCAGCGGCATCACCTCTTCCCCCTCCCCAGCGGCATCACCTCTTCCCCCTCCCCAGCGGCATCACCTCTCCCCGCTCCAAATCACCTCTCCCCGCTCCAAATCACCCCTCCCCGCTCCAAATCACCTCGCTTCCCGCCTCCCCGCTCCAAATCACCTCGCTTCCCGCAGCTGCCACGCGGTGCGTAAGATGGCGGACCCCCTTCCTCCCTCGCGGCGCCGAGTCAGACGGTGGCGGCGCCCGGAAGTACAGGTAGGTGTCGCTCCCCACCTCCGGCGCCAAACGTAACTGAGAAAGGGCGCATCAACTGAGGTGTGTGTGTGTGTGTGTGTGTGTGTGTGTGTGTGTGTGTGTGTGTGTGTGTGTGTGTGTGTGTGTGTGTGTGTGTGTGTGTGTGTGTCACTGTCCACTGCCCCCCCCTCCTATCCACTGCCCCCCCCTCCTGTCCACTGCCCCCCCCTCCTGTCCACTGCGTCCCCCCTCCTGTCCCCCCTCCTGTCCACTGCCCCCCCCTCCTGTCCACTGCCCCCCCCCCTCCTGTCCACTGCCCCCCCTCCTGTCCACTGCCCCCCCTCCTGTCCACTGCCCCCCCTCCTGTCCACTGCCCCCCCCTCCTGTCCACTGCCCCCCCTCCTGTCCACTGCCCCCCCTCCTGTCCACTTCCCCCCCCTCCTGTCCACTGCCCCCCCCTCCTGTCCACTGCCCCCTCCCTCCTGTCCACTGCCCCCCCCCTCCTGTCCACTGCCCCCCCCCTCCTGTCCACTGCCCCCCCCTCCTGTCCACTGCCCCCCCCTCCTGTCCACTGCCCCCCCCCTCCTGTCCACTGCCCCCCCCCTCCTGTCCACTGCCCCCCCCTCCTGTCCACTGCCCCCCCCCTCCTGTCCACTGCCCCCCCCTCCTGTCCACTGCCCCCCCCTCCTGTCCACTGCCCCCCCCCTCCTGTCCACTGCCCCCCCTCCTGTCCACTGCCCCCCCCTCCTGTCCACTGCCCCCCCCCCTCCTGTCCACTGCCCCCCCCCCTCCTGTCCACTGCCCCCTCCCTCCTGTCCACTGCCCCCCCCCTCCTGTCCACTGCCCCCCCCTCCTGTCCACTGCCCCCCCCTCCTGTCCACTGCCCCCCCCCCTCCTGTCCACTGCCCCCCCCTCCTGTCCACTGCCCCCCCCTCCTGTCCACTGCCCCCCCCTCCTGTCCACTGCCCCCCCCTCCTGTCCACTGCCCCCCCCCTCCTGTCCACTGCCCCCCCCCTCCTGTCCACTGCCCCCCCCTCCTGTCCACTGCCCCCCCCCCTCCTGTCCACTGCCCCCCCCCCTCCTGTCCACTGCCCCCCCCTCCTGTCCACTGCCCCCTCCCTCCTGTCCACTGCCCCCCCCCTCCTGTCCACTGCCCCCCCCTCCTGTCCACTGCCCCCCCCTCCTGTCCACTGCCCCCCCCCTCCTGTCCACTGCCCCCCCCCTCCTGTCCACTGCAGGAAATGCAGGGGGAGGAATCCATGCCTTTGAGGCGCCCCCCTCTCCCTTTGACGCCCCCCCCCCTCCCTTTGACGCCCCCCCCTCCCTTTGACGCCCCCCCCCCTCCCTTTGACGCCCCCCCCCCCTCCCTTTGACGCCCCCCCCTCTCCCTTTGACGCCCCCCCCTCTCCCTTTGACGCCCCCCCCTCTCCCTTTGACGCCCCCCCCCTCTCCCTTTGACGCCCCCCCCTCTCCCTTTGACGCCCCCCCCCTCCCTTTGACGCCCCCCCCCTCCCTTTGACGCCCCCCCCCTCCCTTTGACGCCCCCCCCTCCCTTTGATGCCCCCCCCCTCCCTTTGACGCCCCCCCCTCCCTTTGACGCCCCCCCCTCCCTTTGACGCCCCCCCCCTCCCTTTGACGCCCCCCCTCCCTTTGACGCCCCCCCCTCCCTTTGACGCCCCCCCTCTCCCTTTGACGCCCCCCCCCTCCCTTTGACGCCCCCCCCCCTCCCTTTGACGCCCCCCCCCTCCCTTTGACGCCCCCCCCCCTCCCTTTGACGCCCCCCCCTCCCTTTGACGCCCCCCCCTGCCTTTGACGCCCCCCCCCTGCCTTTGACGCCCCGCGCGCACACACTGACTGACTGCCGCACGCACGCACACACTGACTGACGCGCACACAAAGCCTGACTGACGCACGCACACACTGACTGAGGCACACACTGACTGTGTGTGCGTCAGTCAGTCTGTGTGTGTTTGTGTTTCTGCCTCAGACTCACTGACGCGCGAGCAAACACACAGTGACTGACGCACACACGCTACATGAAGCTGTAAAGGAGGGAGGGAGGGGGGGGACTGGATTGATGTGAATGGGGGACAAACAGAGAGAGGGGGGAGGAGAGAGAGGAACGGGAACATTATATCCCGGGCAACGCCGGGTCTCTCAGCTAGTATATATATATATATATATATATATATATATTATATGTATATATGGATCGACACATGAAAAAGTGAATGATGCATTTGTGTGCACAGACACAGTATAACGAACAGCACACTGATGTTAAACATTACTGTGACAAAAAATGACTGCGGGTGTGCTTTGTGGTTATGCATGTTAACCCATTGTTTGTAAAAAGATCCAAACATACATTCAGCTTTCAACTATAGGGGAAAGATGTTGAATGCTTTGTAAACTAGAAGGTTGCAGTGTGTGTTATTTTGAAGATCATTACACAGAATCCCTTCATGCAGGTCAAGTGGTGTATGTTGAGTCATAATGATGTAAGCCACGATAGTTGAGCCAATACATATTTCCAAACACACAGATATTAAAAAAAATATATATATATATATAAATATTTTTTATTTTTTGTGGACAACTATATATAAATATAGATATATATATATATATATATACATAGAGAGAGAGAGATAGATAGATAGATATATATCTATATATATATATAGAGAGAGACATATATACAGATATATATGTAGGTATGTTTATATTTGGAAGAAATTATAAGTTGCAGCGGAAATATAGATAAGAACTGTAACATAGGATACGCGTAGTACAGTAACATTTGTCACCTGGTGGAAATTGAGCCTAATAAATTCCGATATCTCTGTCCCCTGGAAAACCCTCCACGGCGACAGGAAGAAATTTTTCACGCATCTGCTCCTCCAATGGAGTTAAGATTAGAGCTTGTGCTGGCGGCTCACCTCCAGTGGCAGAAGCATTCATCCGTTGTGCTTGGATTTTTTTCTTTAAATTGGCCTTGATATCATCAAATCTCTTCCGACAATTCGTGCGGTCCCTGACATGATTCGCACACGCAGACACAGCCAATGTTATTTGGTCCCACATTTCTTTTTTTGAGGTTGAACTTGTCCACCCTTGAAATACATAAAAAATATATGACCTTACAAATTAATAGAAAGACGAACATTTTACAAAAATGATACCTGTTCCAAGAGATACCAAACATGCTGGTTTACGTTGAATATGTGTAGCACATGAGCGTTTACGTGGAAACATACAAATCTAAGGAAGCTTGCATGATTATTGTATGAACTTTGGCAAACTTTTTTGACTGATTGTTATGGTCGTTATAAAGCATGAAGGATTATGTGTGTAACAATTAACTTTAATTGATAGATATTAGAGATTAATAGTGTGATATTAACACATGTCACATGAGATAGGATAAAATGTTTTTGAACAATCAATGCAAAGATTGACTTACCTAATAAATGCCCATACAGAGAGTCATAGTGCTCCAAAATCCCTGTGACAAGAACTCTGTTTTCCTCATCATTGAAACGAGGATTACTTGGCCGCTCCACACGTTTCTTCCGACCACGTGCAGCTACAGAGCTTGGCTGCTGCTGACTGGACTCTCCTTCCAATGGAAGAGACTCCAAAAGCGGGCCATCACCAACCACCCCACCACCAGACACCCTAGCAGCACCACCACCAGACACCCTAGCAGCACCAGCAACAGACACCACAGCAGCACCAGCAACAGACACCACAGCAGCACCAGCAACAGAGCCACAAGCAGCACTCGCACTCACAGCAACACCACTCGCACTCACAGCAACACCAGTTGCACTCGCAGAAACAGCACTCCCCTGAATCCTACGTTCACTCAGTCGCGTACTCACACGACTACCAGTACCACTCAAACAAGTATCACCCTTCCCACGCCTTTCGGCCATACCTATAGCACTCACAAAGAACAGAAAATAAATTTAAACACAATCGCACTGAACACTTACAAACTGAACACAACACAAAGATGTTAACAAAACAACACAGGACAAACCGATCAAAATACACAGCAACTCTCTCTGTCAATCTGAAATATGCAAATCGCCCAGCTCTGTGTGTCTCTCTCTCTCTCCCAACAACACAGAGAATGAATAAAAATACACGCTAACTTTAAATAGGCCACTCAATCAAAAACATGCTTGCTTCGGCAGATTCAGCAAGAAGTTTCATTGGCGAACCTAACACCACCTAGCCATGCACGCCGATACACCTGTGTGTGATCGGCAAATCATCGCCAGAGTGGGAACAAATGTTTTCGGCTTGATTCGGAAGGGATTCGGCACTTATTGCATACGGCGAGGGAAAATCGGCAACATCATGCCGATAGTGAACACTTGCCGGGAGCACTTTTTCGGCGCTTACTGCATAGAGCCCAAAGTGAGCAACTGCCCGCTGCCTCTAACACCTTGAGGGACCTACTGCAGAATCTCTGTTCGCTTTTGTAAATATACATGAACAAGCTATACTTTTTGTAAATATATTTCTATCACAGCAAGTGAAGTACTCTGCCAGAAACGATCTAGCTGTATGATCTATTACAGACCATTTCAGTGAATCCCAAATTTGGGAGGAATTTACTACAACGTTTATATTTTCATCCTAGTTTCTTTCATTTATAAGCTGCTGCGCTGAAGTTCCTTTTAGGATTTAGCCATTATATTTTCTATCTAAAATCACCAAAACATATATTTTTTACATCTAGTGGGGGTGGAATATACCCAAAAGGGACTCCATCTCTTTCCAGTTTTTTTATTCAATTTACTAATACAAGAGGAGGTTGAGTGCATTATTTAGGGATCTTTTCTTTTGTGGCAGTTTTATCACTTAGAAAAAAAACTCCTATAAAAAGACGTATAAAATGTGACACAATATATAAACACACTAATCATTTAATTTCCCGAATACTTAGATAGACGCCATCTTCACGGTTGCATCTGTGCTCTCCATATACTTGCCTGCATCTAAAATTTGAAAGCCTAACGTCTATTTTTGCAGGAGAAACAGTTATCTGTCTGGCACCTCTTAACCATGCAGTGTGGCATATGATTTGATTTGTCTAATCACTACTGTGGCAGATATCCATTGGTTACTTATAAAATTTCTGTCAGACCAATAATTTATTATTTTTTATATCGGCCTCCAATTAGGTTGTGACCTGTTTGTCACCTCTCCCTGTGATGCACATGCTATTATTCAAGAATGTTATAGTTTTCTTTGAAGCTGACAACCCAGGATCTAGCTATCGACTGTACTCCCCTCGAGCAGGCATGATTTGCCGGTACGCGCGGTAAATTACACCGGGGCTACCCAGTGTCTCCCAGACTCCTGGATTTCGAGCCCAAATATCCCAAATCCATGTCCTTTATAAGTATAAGGTTTCCCAAAGTATATACTTTATTAAAGTGTACTTTATAATGTGTCATACATCTATTATAAGGCTCTATGCAGTCAGCCAGGGCATCTGTTTAAGGTGTCAGCAAGTCTGCATAGAGTCCGTAGTTCAAAGAGGAGACGAGATGTTGAGAGGTGTCGAGGTGCTAAAGTATGTGGCCGGGGCAGGGTGGAGTACTGGGTCCGGAGAACAAAGACCCTCTGGGAAGGACACTCTGATTTGCCACTCAGTGGAGCCTGCCCAGTAGGTGGCAATGGGTTGACTGGGTGAAGCGGCAGAATGTCGGCGCGTTTCCCATTAGTCAATTCATATGTCCTGCCCATGGGGCATCCAGAGCCGACTTGGCACGGCCACCCGTCAGCCAAAGGACAAGCCCCTATTCCTATTCGCTGGCGAAAGGAATTCCCACATCCTGATTGGTCGCTCCTCCTACCTCCATGCTAAGGATAGCTTAGTGGAGTGTATGTAAGGAGACGGCCGAGTCAGAGACCGGTTTCAGGATCAGAGCTAGGCTCCGCCTCCTGGACGCATCACATGGCCTTATGATAAAGGCGCATAGACCTCCATCTGTGCGCACAAGCCGCACTGCTGGAAAACGGATCCCTGGTAGGGATGTTTTGGGTCCTCGCTCCCGTGACGCAACCTCGGGGGACAGTCTCGCTGGCGATGCGGACGCGCGTGCCACATTCCACCTGCACGCGCATGCCGCACTGCAGGTAATGACAGGATCAATCTCAGCTATTTCTCAGCTGGTACTCATTCAGGTTCCGCCTATCAGCTCACAGCCTACGTTTAATCTTCTCACTCCCTCTACCTTCCCATTGGTTCCTGCTCCCTTAAATACCCACTGAGCCCTCTGCTGATTGCTGAGCATAAACTACTGTTTATGTACCGTGCTTGCTACAAACTGCTCGCTGCTGTGCTGTGCCGTTGCCTTGTCTTGTCCTCTTCATTATGACCTCAGCTCGTGCCCAGACCTCTGTCTTCTCGTACCCCTGGACCTCAGCTCATTACTGCTCTCCCCTCTCCTCAACCACGGATTACGACTACTCTTCTCTCTCCGACCCCTGACTACAGCAAGTACCTCGACCTACCCAAACATTTCTACCCTGACCCGGCTTCACGACCCTGACTCTACAATCCGGTCCAGGTCTCGTGGTTGTAGGTCAGCAGTTATCTGTATCCCCACCTCAGCCCTGCGGTCTAAGTCCTGTTTGTGGCGAGCACCGTTACAACCGGACGATTTTGTGGCTTGAGTCGATGAAGCTAGGGCGGGCTTTTCAAAGTTACTCTGTTAGAAATAGCAGAGCAACCGGCTTCGTTTTGAAGCTAGGAAACTCTGCCCTGCAGAGACTAAGTCAGACGCGAGGACCAAGTTCTCATTTTAGAACGTAGCTGTCGCAGTCAGGATTTCTTGCCAAAAACAGTTCCAGGACTATCGGGACTATGTCCCAATCAGGATTTTCTGCTGAATCTTGGTCCAGGACTTCCGGAACAAGGTTCCGATCAGGGTAAGCCCTTCCAAGCAGGCACCCTACACCTAGGAAAGGCCAGATCCCAGTAAGTATGTACAGTTGCGTGAAAAAGAAAGTACACCATCTTTGAATTCTATGGTTTTACATATCAGGACATAATAACAATCCTTAGCAGGTCTTAGCAGGTCTTAAAATTAGCAAAAAACAAGATAGGTAGCGCTAACTAGACTAAGTAAGGTAATATAGTACAAATGAATATAAACTCATATGATTAACAAGAACAAGACCTTATATACTGTCGCGGCCAAGTTTATTCAAGCATTTGCCCGGTCTCGGCCGCGACAGTAACCGGGCGCGCGCCGGGGTGTCCCGTGCTCGCGCCGAAGCCTCGGAGGAGCGGCCCTCCGATCGGGGCTTCCCCCTCCCCTCTCCAGGTCCGCCGGGTCCCCCGGAACCCCCCACCGCCGTCCCCCACATCGCGGGACACCAGGGCTCCATCGGTGACGCGCGGCATGCCGAGGGGATTCGGCTAGCAAGCCGGGACACCTCCCGGCTTGCGGAACTAGCCGAATGCAAATAAAACGTGTCGCCTCTGTATAAGTGTACAATATAATTATATATAAGTGGCTGCCACTGATACAATTCTGACCCCCTGGTCAGAAAAAGACTAGATGGAAAGGAATGTGTATCTAAGGCGCCTAACATAGAATAATGAGTAAAAGGATATAAACAGCCGAGCCTGTTAGATGTGCAGATCTCGAGGTGTCTCCAGAAGACATGGTGTGTCAGAGTGAAGTCAAGTACTGATAGTTATGCATGGGAAACATACATCTGAGTCCTTCATCCAGCACTCAGAGGGTTAACGTAGGAGGAATGGTTGGGTAATCAGGAGGAAGCAGACACACCTGACAACCAGCACAATGAGATATAAGGAAGCCATTGCTTGTAAGCAAGTGGCTGCCTCATACTACAGAGCTATCCTAGACAAGCTGCTAGGCAGATGGATTCACAAACACAGTAAGAACTGTTACTATTGTTTTCCTGACTCTTAAAGGTTTGGTAACTGGACATAGCCAGCCAGCCTGATAGATAGGGCTTTTATTGTGAGTAAGTTCTCCCAATGTGGAGTAGATTGTTATTTTGCTGCTATATTTTGGCAGACGAGACCATGAACTATCAGCGACTAAAGGCTGCTATTCTGGATTGCCTAAGCATCACCCAAGAGACCTACCGACAATGTTTCCAGATGGTCAAATACTCAAACAGAAACAGAGTCCATAGCCCACAGCTTAGTAGACTTATGTACCAGGTGGATACAACCAGAGAAGCATACCAAGGCAGAGATTCTTGAACAGTTTGTGCTCGAGCAGTTCATACAGATACTGGCCCCCTCCTCCCGCTCCTGGGCAAAAAGGCATGCTGCAACTTCCCTAGATTCAGTGGTCTGCTTGATGGAAAACTTTCTTGGGGGCGACAGCTAAGAGGGTAGCTGGGATCGGCCCGCGCAAACACCAGCTGCTTCCAGTGATGCCAGAGACAGGAGAGAAGACAATTAAGAGGTCTACCACCCGCCAGCTTGGAATGTCCAATCAACCCAATCAGAAGACCCTTTCCCATCTCGGAGGGGTCCTGGTACAAACTCTCGCAGAGACGCCCATCCCGGATCTGAGGCCATTGGATCACCAAAGGGAGGACTCTACCCACAGTATCTCCCGAAACCCTGGACTCCCGTCACCCATCCGGTGGAGAGGATTCCACCACCAAACAGAAGAGAGGATCCGTTCCCACAGCGGAGAGGTCCAAACGCCGATCCCCGTCTAGAGGCCTGGCTAACTACCAAATGTGCTGACTAAGAAGAGGATGAGATGGACTGTTCCTATGGCAAACCACTGCCACGGCTTCTCTCTGAGGGGACCACGATCTGTGGTTGGTCCCAGCATCGGTGGAGGGGAAAACAGTAAAAGCCCTGGTGGACTCGGGATCTGTGAAAACCCAGATCCTAGAGGGCCTAATTCCAAACAACCGACTATCCTATGACTCTCCATGGAATATCGAATGTATCCATGGGGATGCAAAGAAATACTCAACGGCGAACATCCTCCGCCGCATCAATGATCGAGAGGCTAGACTACTAGTAGGAGTTGCTCCCTGGCTACCTTCCCCTGTTCTACTTGGCTGAGACTGGCCCTATGTCGGAACATTGTTGGCCCCTACTCATGCGGAGCCTACTTCTCCAGTACTGGTGAAGCCCGGGGACTTGTTCCCCTTTTCCCCAGAGATCTTTCCCCATAGACACCGCATCCTAAAGACGCGTAAACAGAGACGTGCAGAAAAAGAGAACTGGTTAAGTTAGGTTGGAACTCTAGGTAACCCTAGTCAGCCCAAAAGACTGCAAGTCGTGGCGGGAAATTACCAGGATTGGTTATAGACAGATATGGGAATTTTGCCAGTCCTGGCTCTTTCTGACTTCTGTGTGAGGCAGAGGGAAGACCCAACTCTGGCTAGACAATATGAGAAGGTGGTACGGTCAATGATAACATAGTGAATGAACAAGGTATAAGGGTGTTTCCACATTTCGAACTACTGAATGACATCCTATATCGTGTGAATAAGGTTACACAAACAGGAGAGGTCATTCGACAAATATTAGTCCCTAAAGTTTTTATTAAAACAGTGTTTACCCTAGCCCATACTCTCCCATAAGGTGGTCATCTGGGCAGAGATAAGACCACGGACCGCATCTTGTCCCGGTTCTACTGGCCAGGCATACATGGTGATATTATGAAACTATGTGAGACATGTCCTGAATGCCAGTTAACTAGCCAAAAGGGACAGAAGCCGACTCCCTTGGTTCCTCTACCCTAGGTCTCGGTCTCATTTTAGAGGATTCGTGTAGATCTGGTAGGACCTTTAGAACCCTCCGTGAAAGGATATAAGTTCATACTAGTTGTCGTAGATGATGCCACCAGATATCCTGAGGCCTTCCCTCTGAGATCATCCACTGCTAAACAGGTGGCTCACAGGCTGTTAGAGCTGTTCTCTCGGGTAGGACTGCCCCAGGTAATGTTACCGATCAGGGAACAAACTTCATGGCGAAGTTAATGAAGGATGTCCTGAAGTTATTAGAGGTTAAATCCACCCGGAGCTCGGTCTACCATCCTCAGACTGATGGATTGGTAGAGAGGTTTAACAGAACTTTATAAACCATGTTTAGGAAGTTTGTGGACACTGAAAAGCGAGTTTAAGATGAACATTCTCTTCCTTTCCTATTGTTTGCGGTACAAGAAGTTCCCCAAGCCTCCACAGGTTTCTCCCCGGGTATATCCTACTAAAGGAATCCTGGGAGGAGGAGCCCTCCCACTCTCCGTCCAAGAATAGCCTTCAGTGTGTAATAGACCTTAGAAACCGCTTAGACATGATTGTTCTGTTTGCTAAAGAAAATCTTAAGTCTGCTCAAGAACATCAAGAGAAGCAGTATAACCAAAATGCCTGCATAAGGGTACCAAGTGATGCTGCTATTACCAACTTCAGAGAGTTAACTCCTAGCAAAGTGGCTGGGTTCTTTCCAAGTTCCCGCCGCTCCTGGGGAGGTAAACTATGAAATCTCTTAACCAGGGCCCAGGAAGGGTAGATAAATCTACCACGTAAACCTCCTGAAACCCTGGAAAACGATGATATTGTTATTCATCCACCCTCTGGAAGGAGAGACGGATTTGGGTCCAGAGCCTCCAAAGTTTAGTACTTACAATGATTATCAGGTCCCTATGAGAGGTAAGTTAAAATAGAACAAAGGTCAGACCTACTGGAATTATGTGACCAGTTTCCAGAGGTATTTTCCAAGTTGTCAGGGCAGACTGATTTAGTGTCCCATAGGATTGAGATGGAACCTGGCATAAAAGTACGGTCCCATCCCTACAGATTGCCAGAAGGCCGAAAAGACCTTGTATAGAGTGAGATAAACGACATGTTAGAATTGGGCATTATCGAGGAGTCCCACAGCAAATGGTGTAGCCCTACATTGTTGGTCCCTAAAGCAGATGGGAAGGTGAGGTTTTGCGTGGACCTCCGAAAGGTAAATGCCGTATCGAGATTCGATGCATACCCAATGCCAAGGGGGGATGAATTGCTTGACTCCCTTGGTAAAGCAGAGTATATCTCCACCCTAGACCTCACTAAAGGATATTGACAGATACCTTTAGCGGAGGAATCCAAATGCAAAACTGCCTTCGCCACCCGTCTCGGTTTATACCAATTTGTCACTATGCCGTTTGGGTTACATGGGGCTCCAGCCACATTCCAAACATTAATGGACAAGGTGTTACGACCCCAGAGGGCATATGCCGTGGCCTACTTGGATGACATTGTCATCAATAATAGGCACTGGCAGTCCCATATAAAAAGGTTAAGGGCAGTTCTAAGATCCTTAAGGGAAGTAGGGCTCACCGCCAATCCAAAAAAATATGCCCTGGGAAAAGCCACTACCAAATATTTGGGCTATGCCATGGGGGGGAGGTATAGTAAGGCCACTTGCCAGCAAGGTGGCCGCCATGAAGGAAGTCCCAACACCACAGACAAAGATGCAGGTCCACGCCCTTTTGGGGTTAGCAGGATACTACAGATGGTTTATACCAAATTTTTCAGAGATTACGGCACCTCTAACAGATTTTTAAAAAAAAGAGTGCCCCGACCCACGTTAGATGATCTTAGGAGTGCCAAAGCTCATTTGATACATTAAAGAAGTGCCTGTCAGAGGGCCCCGCTCTTCAGAGTCCAAATTTTAAGGAGCCATTTATAATTCAAACGGATGCCTCCGAGGTAGTACTGGGATTAGTTCTGTCCCAACATATTGTTCATCAGCCGGAAGCTATTCCCAAGGGAAGTGAGGTATTCCGCCATTGAGAAGGAGTGCCTCGCTGTAAAATGGGCAGTTGAGGCCTTGAGCATTATGTTGCGTGGGTACACTTCACTCTGGTCACTGAGCACGCACCCTTGAAATGGTTAAATACCATGAAGGACACAAACTCGAGTTTGACCCGGTGGTGTATGGCCCTTCAGCCCTTCTCTTTTGATATCCAGCATAGGCCTGGGAAGGAGCATGTAAATGCCGATTTTTTGTCGCGAGAAGGAGTGAATTGTCGGGCTTCAGCCGTGTGGGGCCCTAGCCACACACAAACAATGGAGGTATGTGACAGGGTGAATCCAGGTACTGATAATTATGCCTGGGAAACATACATCTGAGTCCATCATCCAGCACTCAGAAGGTCAGCCCGGTAAGAATAGTTGGGCAATCAGAAAGTAAGCTGAGACAGCTGACAACCAGCTTGATAAGGAGGATACTGCTTGTAGTAGGTGGCTGACTCAGACTACAGAGCTCTCCTGTGCAAGCTCCTATCCAGAAGGATTTCCTAAACTCTCTCTAAGGACAGGGATTCTCAAACAAAGATACAGTAACGACTTTAATATTGTTCCATAACTATTGTGGGGTATGTTTAGGGGTTGGGAACTGGACAAGCCTGATAGATAGGGCCTGGAATGTTTAGCAAGATCTCCCTATGGGGAGTAGGCGTTCTTTTTATGAGTTTTGTTTTGCCTTAAAGGGACAGTGTGCCCAAATGTTTATTTGTGTTGTGGAGAAATAAAACAACTCAACATTTGGTTTACCCTGAAACTGCACATGTGGACTATTGACTGACCTCGCCAATAGGCCGTCCTGCCACACTTGATATGATCAAAATGCCTGCAATAGAGAGATCATCCCTGGGCAGCAAGTGCTTGTTCTGAAGCCCACTCAATAGAACAAACTCATGGCCTCCTGGGCTAGCCCGTATACGGTTATCTGGCGGATGAACGAGTGCAACTATGTTGTACAGTTAGGTCATATGTCTCCCTGTCTCCTGATCTATCACAGTAATATGTTGAAGGTGTACTTCCAAAGTGCGGCATCGGTGCTTGCTATCTGTAGCCCACCGATGGAGGACACGGCGAGCTCCGTTCTGCCCAACCTCCTAGGGGAAGCCAGACAAAGGGACACAGTAGAGCAGGTAGGAATAGGTCCTCTGCTCGAGGCACCCCACTGGTTAAATACCATGAAGGACACAAACTCGAGTTTGACCCGGTGGTGTATGGCGTGTGTATGCAGGCACAAACTATGTAAGACCAGTATCAGGACCTGTTCACGGATAAGCCGGGCAGGACCCATATCACTGATTACCCAGTCCACACCGGGGATCAGAGACCTCTGCATAAGAATACCTATAGGGTATCAGCAGAGGTGAAGCGTAGTATAGTGGAGGAGGTAGAAGAGATGCTGGCCCTAGGGGTAATTGTACCATCTCAGAGTCCTTGGGCTTCACCGGTAGTCCTGGTACCTAAGAAGGATGGGAACACTCGGTTCTGTGTGGACTGCCGGCAGCTCAATGCTCAGACAGTGTCGGATGCCTATCCCATGCCCCGCATAGATGAGCTGCTAGATGAGCTCGCATGGGCAAGGTATCTGACTACCATGGATTTGTCCAGGGGGTACTTTCAAATCCCACTGACCCAGGAGGCTGTGGAGAAGTCGACTTTCATCACTCCGAGTGGCTTATATGAATTTCTAGTTATGCCATTCGGGATGAAGAATGCCCTGGCTATCTTCCAACGCCTGGTCAATAGGTTACTGGAAGGGATGCAGGGTTTCGCAAGGGCATACCTGGACGACATAGCTGTATTTAGCAATTCCTGGGAATCCCATTTAGTGCAGGTAGCAGTTGTGCTGAAAAGAATAGGAGAAGCAGGGCTGACACTCAAACCATCCAAATGTCTTGTCGGTATGGTAGAGGTACTGTACATCGGGTACAGAGTAGGAAGGGCGCATCACAAGCCGGAGCCGGCTAAGGTAGAGGCAATTCTCGAGTGGCCAGTGCCCCGAAAAAAAAAGCAGTTTATGGCTTTCTTAAGCACCACTGGCTACTATAAGAAGTGACCCCCCAGACAGCGTCTGACCAAACTCCTGACTGACCTGACCCAGAAGAAACTCTCGGTTCTGGTTACCTGGTCTCCCGCTTGTGAGGAGGCATTCCAGGCTCTGAAGTCTGCCCTGACTAGCACTTCCATCCTGGCAGCTCCTGACAATAGCAAGTGGTTCATGGTGCAGACCGATGCCTCGGACTATGGTATCGGTGCTGTACTAAGCCAGGTAGGTGAGGATGGGGGAGAGCACCCAATCGTCTACCTGAGCCACAAGCTGTTGCCTCGAGAGGTGGCTTATGCCACCATCGAGAAAGAGTGCATAGCAATAGTGTCTCCGATCATTTTAGGGTTAAGCATGGGCAAAATCCACAAGGTTTAACCTGTAAAGGTATTGATTGTCCGAAGGCCAATTGATGGGGGGGGTGACAGGCTGGGTGTGTTGTCCAGACGTGAAAGCTTCTGGATTTACACACTCAATACCCTTGCCCCCGATGGCTTAAACATCGAATTTGATCTAGCTTCCTTTTTGAAATAGTAATTTTTGTCATTTCGTAATATATGGTGATCGCTATGTGCTCCAGGTAGAGAAAAGTTTGGTCTTGTAATTGGGTTTCAAACTTATGTTTAGCTTATGTTTTAAAATTTTTTTTTAAATGTTTTGTAATTTTCAATTAATCATTGTTCTTATGAATATTAGGGGTGATTGCCTTTTTTATATTTGTTATATATTTTTTGCATATATTTTTAATATTTTATGCGCATTACTGAATGACCTATCAACTTTAGAGATTTAAGGATCCGCGTTTTACAATGAGTAAGAAAGGAGTAACCCCACCACTTTACATCATAGTACATAACGCTGATGTATTTGAACATCTTCATCTGTATATTAGATACCCAATTGGCCCTTTTTTATCAAATTTGCTAGTCCTGGTAATGAAAGGGTTAATCCCTGGAGGTATAAATAGCATACTATATGGTTATGGCTCTATGCACCCCTGAGGAAGTGACTGCTGATGTCACAAAACATGTAGGAAGGGAGGAGCCTACTCTTTTTTGTATTCTGACCAGTGAAGAGTCTTTGCAGCAGAGTTGTAACATTTGGTGGAGTCTGCAGCTGTTAGGCGCAAAACAGCTGATAGATACTACAACGAGCAAGGATTTCAAGCTGCGGACGGCATTGTTTGTTATGTGGCAGGACTTAACACAATGTAAGTGTGTATTTGTCTTGCGCAGCTGTTTTTTTATTAAAGTGTTATTTGCAGTACCACACTATTCTTTTCCTCTGTTAATATATCAGTGGGACTGTTCCGGTGCTTGGTGTGCGATTACAAGAGGGAGGTGGTCGGATCCAATCAAGAGCAACACGTGGGGTTTGTGAAGGTCTGAGAGAAAGCGCAGGCAAAAGCACAGATTGTAGCCACAGCATAGAACAAGTTATCATCTTGTAAGTAGACATTTTTTGTGTCTGCAAGAATAATCCCTCACTAGTATTGGTTTACTGCGCGATGGTGTGTTCCCTTTGTATTTTTCAATAGGAGGAGACGCAGAGTGACAGAACCACACCTGGATTGCATAAACTGACTCTACTTTGTGGACAGGGAACTCTCTTTGGACTTTATCCAGGACAGTGAGGACTGGTGATATTATTTACCTTATACCATTTACTTTTGGTGCCGGGGAATACTATTCATTATTTTATGTGTTGATTTTTCCTATGATAATTTTTATACTAACTATCCTTTGTATTCTCATATTTATTTTTATGATAAACATTGGAATTTCTATAGTTAGAAGGGTGATCATATTTTGGCTGAATGACCTCTTTGTGTCTCTCTAGAGGGGTCATGTGCAAGGGGGTTAATTTCCTCTTTCCTATATTCAATATCTTCTTTATTTATATAGGTTTTTTATTCCAGTTCCTTTGTCTGTTACATTTATAATCCATGTTAGCTCTAAAATATTTTTTGTTTGTTTTGTAATTGTAATGACTTTTTCATATTTTTTCAAATTAGTAGACATTTTGCTGCACATTACTAATTATGAACACAGGCGCAGCAATTGAAAATAGCATATTTATTTGTAGTTAGGAGGATCACAAACAAATTGTTCCTAGAAATATATGGGTTCTGTTGCTTGATAAAGGGCAAAGTCCTCATCAATCATGGGTTCTTTTCATACAATCTGCCCTTGCAGGAGTGTATTGGTTTTTAGAAAGGGTTAGAGAAGGGGTGCGCAAAGTGTGGGGGGAGGGGCGGTGGTTACAGAGGCCCAGCGCTTCCCCGAAGGCATTTAAAATAAATGCCATGGGACTGCACGAGGCCTCTGTAAATTCCCGTACCTTGGTGCTATGGCAACGTGAAGTCACAAGGGGGGGCGTGAGCAGGGGGGAGAGTGAGAGGGGGGTGTGCAGGGGGAAAAGTTTGCGCACCCCTGGGCTAGAGGATAGGATGTGTACATGGGTCAGACATTCATGGAATTCTCCAAACATGTGTAAATGCTCCATTGGAAGGTGTCAGATGTATATAGCTGAAGCCATGTGTAAAATTGGTGTACAGATCTCTCTCATGCGGGCAGTAATCCTGGTAAGAAGGCAGGGTTGCCAGTAGTTATCATGGAGGTTTGCCCTCAAACCCCTGTGATGTGTCATATGTAGCAAAGGAAGTGACAGCATGCTTTGTGTCCACTGTTAGTGACACAGAGGTGGGTCATTCTGGAGCCTATATATTGCACAGCACTCCCAAAGGTTAGTGTGTGTCATCCAGTGGTTGATCTCTGGAGTTCAAGGTCTGCAGCAGTTCAAGTCTGTCTGTCAGAGAGGCACTTGGCAAGTGACAAGCTGAGTACACACTGTGTCCAGGGCTCTGGCACAGCTGGTGGTCTCCTTTAGGGGAGAGGTGGAAAGACAACTTAATTAGAGTACAGGAGGAATCTTCTGAATGGAGGGCCACTACAAGATTGTCAGGATCGCCACCAGGCTCCGCCCCCAGCAGGCGTCACAAGGCTGTACCTCTGACATTCACAGACCGCTATCGGTGCGCACGCAGCTGCGCAATGCTTCATCCGCGGAGGCGCGCTCCCGCAGTATCACCACAGCACCCACTCTGCGTCACACTCCTCGTACGCGCACACGCCGCACACCAACGACCACTAGCAGCATCAGCTGTGTTACACCAGTAGCCAATCCTGCACTACCCTATCAGCTCGTGGCTTATGTGTGAGGTCATCATCTGCTTATATACATCCCCACCTCAGCCCCGTGGTCTAGTCCTGTTTGTGGTGAGCGCAGCGTGACAAAGATGTGCGGCTAAGTGTCGGCCGCTGTGATGGGCAGTCTGCCACAAGACATGCTAATAAAGATGCCCATGAAACGACCCTTCTTGCCTGTGAGTGGAGTTACTCAGGGAGAAGGTGCACCCGGGAGTTCTCTGTCAGAAACTCCTCCCTGCTATCGTGGGGATCTGGATGGGGTGGAGGCGCTGTACCAAATGTGAGTAGGACTCAGCATACTACCTCAGACGCCTGTCAGGATGATATCCCCAACAACATCAAGTGGGAGACTCAGGAGTCTTGTTGCAAGCAGGTGCACCACACTACACAGACATGTAAATGGAACAGTTTCTCACATATGGGGTCAGGATCAGAAGGGCCCAGGGAAACACCGTTACATAGCATTGTTTATTGCTCATTTTCCAGCAAAGATGTCTAAATATCAAGTCTCAAAATAGAGGCAGTCATATTTTGCATCCAAGATCCCTAAAATAAAGTTAGTTCAAATATTTGCATTTAGAATTGGATTCTTGTGTTACTCATTTTTAGCCAGCTTGTAAATCCTGGCAACTTCAAATGGATCCCAAGCATTATTAAACAAAATACTCCGTTTGTGATGGAATGCAACATGTTCTATTAATATATATGTAGATGGAAAATGCATTATTCAATGCTGCTGATCAGGTTCAATATTTATCTCTTATTTTTTGTTATTGTTTTATGGGCTCTATGATAATATATGGTTAATAATGGTGAATATTAGGAGTAAATATGGCTCCCTCCAAATAGATAGGGTCTTAATAAAAACAAAAATAATACAATTTTATTACATCCAAATCTCATGTATGTGACACTGTGAAAAAATATCTATAACACTAAAACATTTGTTAAAATTCCCGTAGAGGAGTAGCAGTAAAGGTGGGTAAGTACTTTTCACCTAATAGGTTATTTTCTAATACTGTTGCGACATCAGCAAAAAGATTACATTCTGTTGGAATCTAGGAATATCCTTGATTTGTAATGCATAAATGTCTTGGCACTGTATATGTACTGAAATACGATTGTAAAACCACAATGGCAGTATAATTCTATTGTTAAACTATAGCCATTAGGTTGTATGGAACAAATATATACTGCTATAGTTATATGTATATACACATACTCATAAGCAATATAATGTTGCTCTTTAAGTATCCAATACATTTTAGACTCCTCCCCACCTGAAGAAGCGAGTAGATCTCGCGAAACATGCGTCGATTGAGTAGAGCGTCACGAACTGTGACGTCATCGGAGTGCGACACAGCAACGGGAAATACGGCCTCTATACCTGCTTTGTTTGTATCTGACCCGCCGTGGCAGACTGGTTACCCTTACACGCATTTATGGGCTAAAACGCAACTAGCTACTATATAATATATAAACCGTTTAGACCTGGAAATGCCACGTAGTAATGAGTTGTAGACATACCAATATATGTGTCTCGATGTAATTATATATACAGTTACGCTGATGCTAAAGGTGCAACCAGAAATTATATAGATATACAAGGCAGGTTTTGTATTGGATACTTAAAGAGCAACATTATATTGCTTATGAGTATGTGTATATACATATAACTACTATAGCAGTATCTATTTGTTCCATACAGCCTTATGGCTATAGTTTAAAAATAGAATTATACTGCCATTGTGGTTTTACAATCGTATTTCAGTACATATACAGTGCCAAGACATTTATGAATTACAAACCAAGGATATTCCTAGATTCCGACAGAATTTAATCTTTTTGCTGATGTCGCAGCAGTATTAGAAAATAACCCATTAGGTGAAAAGTACTTACCCACCTTTACTGCTACTCCTCACAGGGATTTTAACAAATGTTTTAGTGTTATAGATAATTTTTCACAGTGCCCGGGGCATTTTAAATGTGGCAGTGTCAGCTTTTTTTCCATACAACAAGCGGAGGCTGTATACACATTATAAGGCTGCGATTTTGTGGTGAATGGCTCTGAACGCCATCGATATAGTCTTACAGCAATTACAGCATCAACCTCTGACATTGACTGAGGAGGATAGCAGCGTAGATGCAAGACTCACTTCCGTGTACAGCTCTGCCTAAAAGAGCCATACAGCTGGTACACCGGAGGTAAAAGGCATTCTATATATACCAATAACAACTCGCATACCAGCGAGAGTATATATGCCTATTAGCACGCTGCTACCGGAGTATACATTTTACTCTAGCTGCGATCACGGAGGTTAATGGCTCTGTAACAGGGGACTTATCCCTGTTCACAAATGTGCCTCTAATACAGAAGTGTGGTGGTTAACTGCTGGTAGTCAATTAACTAACACCACGTGGCTGATTACAGGGGTTAGAAAAAGCCTGCCTCTGAGACAGGAAGTGAGACTCCTTAGTCCACAACTGGGCTGAACAAGGAGACAGACGTCTTGAGCCTGCCAAAAGAGACTGCAAGCTGACAACAAGACACAGGGGATAATACTTCTATACCTGGATCCTGACATTCAGAGTCTGTATCAATTTATAGCCCCTTAAAACAACCAAAATAGCAAGATACTGCTTTAGAAATACACATGTAAAACAACTATGATGAGCCCACAAAATGTGTTTATGTAGCTCAGAGGCACGGATCGAATCTGTATCAAATTTATAGCCTCCTAAATAAATGTACTGTATAGTTAGTAACAAGCAGATCATTAGCTATCACAAAGTGATTAAATGTAATCAGGAACAAGGGTATCGCAGACAGATAGGGTAACTAAAACAAGTAGCCAACTGGTAAATCAACCAGCAAACATACTAGCTGAATATAGTGCCAAATGAAACAATCAGACAACACTATAAAATGTGTCTAAATCAACAGCCTAACATATTGCAACTAACACCCTCGTAAAGTGGCGTTAGGCACATCTCATTGCGCAAGGCGTAGATAGTACAATATCAATATTTAGAGATGAAGGCTTGCAGCAAGTTAAAGTATCAGACCTGCATCACGGCGACTTGTGAATCCTACCGGCACTCCGATGTGCCTAGCCCCTTACCGCTGCGTACAAACGTCATGACGTCAGTCTAGTCCTGCCTCCCACCTGACGTACGTTTCACAGAGGCGCTTTGTCAATTAGTTTTCACCATTACCCCTTATCCCCTTTTGCACCTTTGTGTTCAGTAATATATATCATTTTTTTTATTAAGCTGAAGCGAGAGTTTTTCCCTTCCCTTTTCTACCCTCCCCTCTTCCCCCTCCTTCCCCCTTATTTTTAGGTTTTAAAACTTACAAAAGGAAAGTAAAAAAGTCTACGGAGATGCCTGTGAGAGCTACGACCTCTACAAGCAAAATATGCCCACCGGTAGGACTATCACAAGCTGGGGTTGTAGAAAATACACTGGCAAAAGCTGCAATAGCGCCTCCAGAGGTCAGGAAGAAAAATACACCTGATAGCACCAAAATGGAGGACAAGATGCGGCGTTCCTGTAATGAACCCTACCCCACGGAAGAGTGGCCTTTCCAGTCCGATGAGGAGGAAGACATTTCTTACGGGGAACCCAAACCGAGTCACACCCACAAAACACCCCAAGAATGGTGGGGGTGCCTGAACTCGGTACGAACCGAAAAGACCGCTCCCTATGATGACGAATATGATTGGCAGGAGAAAGAGCGGGAGCAGCGGATCACCGAATATTTCCATCAGCTAATACAGTTGCAAGAAAAGCATGGTGGATTTCAAATGAAGATGGAGACCCCAGTATCCCTGAGGGGACAGAGTCATCCAAAACAAAAAGGCGAAAAAAGAAAAAGTAAAGCGGTTCTTCACGTATCGTGGAAGGAACAGACACGCCCGCAGATCCCGCGGAGAAAAAGGGGGACCGAGATGCCCTGCAGCCTAGAGAAAACGGAGGATTCGTCATGCGAATGACCAAATATCCAGAGGGCCCAAGGCAGAAGTCGGGTGACCCAAAGAAGTGTCTGTCCGGTGCCAACAGTGAGGAACCCTCAATCAACCATCCCAGGGAAGCAGAGCCAGAACTAATGAGTGACGATCCATTGACCAGCCCTGAAGATGCCCTGAAAATTGCCAGGCGTGACTGTGATCTGCTCCGGGAACAATTGAAGCTGAAGCAAGATGGTTATGCAGAGCTACTGAAAAATAACGTGGAGCTACAGAAGAATGTGCTCACGATGTACTCATTGGCCAGGACAGAATTGGACGATCTCAAGACTGAGCTAGATACTACAAACGCTACTATTACCTCCATGGATGAAAAGCTTAGCCAATCTGATAAAATGATGGCTAAGCTGAAGCGGAAGTATGAGGAGGCACTGAAGGAGATTACAGTCTTTCAGCAAGATGTTCACAATCTTCGCGCAGCACTGGATGCCTCACAGCATGAGATCAACAGCGGCCACACAAAACTGGAAGTCTCCAGAAAGGAACTACACAGTCTCGCTGAGGAGCTGGACAATTCTAAAGAAACTATTGTCAATCTTAATACAGATCTCAAAGTCTCTCAGAAGGAGCTTCAGACCCTCAACCTAGAGAAGGAAATCTCACGCCAGGAGACTGTCATTCTCAAAGCAGATGTGCGTAAATGGAAGGAGGACTACATGGAGGCCCTGAAAATTATAGAGACTGCAAAAAGAGAAAATTTAAGACTGAAAGAAGAGAATTCTCATTTAACAGACCACGTCAAGGAAAAGAATGAAAAGCTGCACGAGCTTAAAGAAATAAATGAACTTTTGGAAGAGGAAAAGTTTGAAGCAGAGCATCGACTGCAGAACCAACTGCAAGGTCTGCGTACGCACCTCCAGAATGTTGAAGAGAAGCAGCAAATTCTGCAGGAAGACAATCTGCAGGCTGAAAAAGAAATAAAAGGGCTGCAGGAACGTCTGATTACCCAGTATGTCCCCGCAGCATGAAAAACTGAAGGCTACCCTGAGTATCACCAAAGCATCGCTAGAGGCCAAGCTTAGAGCCCAGGTGACTCGACACAAGAGGGAGCACAAGAATGTCCAGAAACTGAGACAAGTAACTGTGGCCCAAGCCAAGAAATTCACAGGGCTTCACAATACAATGAAAATGTGGAAACAAGCTCAGAGAAAGTACGGTGAGGAGATAAATTCCCTGAGAAGAGACTTGCAAGACGCACTCAAAAAACAGGGATCCACGTGGATGAGATTACAGTACTACAAGGTCAAGTATTGACCCTGACCGAGCATCAGTATCCCACAGCCACAAAAACCCGAAAGGAAAAGGGGTACAGTGAGAGCAGGGAGCACCGCTCGCCTAAAAAACAAGATTGCAAAGTCTGAACCACCTAAACAAGCACTAGCTAAACCTTCAGCCACCGAACAGGCAACAAAAAAAGGTATACGTGCAGAATCAAAACCAGAAGAATCCTTAGCCTATGAAGCTGAAAAGATGGGACATTCTCTGGAAGTGGATCTGGAATTGCAACTCACCCCAAAGAAGCTGAACTAGCAACTCCATTGAGTGGAAAAAGTGCAGAGAGACAGATTCAAGAGCGGAAAACTCAAAGAGCTATTCTTAAACACTCTGCAACTGTTGCCATACAGTCTGCCTACAATAAGAGGAGCACCCGACGCAAGGGAAATCTCATGACCGCGCATGCAGTAAAAAGACTATTCTTGGAAAAAGTCCTCCTCGAGCGACTGAGGAGTGCTGATCTCAAGCACCTTCGGGAGGAGACACGAATAAACTGGAGAAAGGGCTCCAATCCCAGCGGGACTGAGGGTTCTCTTCCTCCATCCACTCTCATTCAAGTCACAGAAAGATCTCGAATGAGAGTGGAAGGATGGGCTTTGGCCGTGGCAAGCCCGAGCTTCCCACAAACAGGGGAGGTATGTAACAGGGACTTATCCCTGTTCACAAATGTGCCTCTAATCCAGCAGTGTGGTGGTTAACTGCTGGTAGGCAATTAACTAACACCAAGTGGCTTATTACAGGGGTTAGAAAAAGCCTGCCTTTGAGACAGGAAGTGAGACTCCTTAGTCCACAACTGGGCTGAACAAGGAGACAGATGTCTTGAGCCTGCCAAAAGAGACTGCAAGCTGACAACCAGACAGAGGGGATAATACTTCTATACCTGGATCCTGACATTGCCTAATCACAGATGAGTGTGGACACCAGGAGAACAAAGAAGCCTTCCCCTACAGTAACCCAGCTAACAGATAAGACTTTTCTTTTAAGACTATTATCTATGTCTATCTAAGTATATGAATATCTCTATGATTTGGGCTGGTGAATGCTGGGCTAACCATGCAGTTAGAGAGCTGGATCAAAAGTGTATATATACTCCAGAGTGGAGCGGATTTTGTTTGTTGATTTACATGTTTGCTGTATTTAAAGCAACAGGCGCAATAAAGCCTTATTTTAATTTCACCTTAAAACAGTCTCCATTGCATACCTCTGAACACGTCTCTTACAGGCTCTATATGCTAAGGATTGAGCATTGCTGCTAACACAGCAAGTTTTAGCCACAAACATTTACCGGGAGAATCAGCAGCACAGCTGTAGGTGATCTGCTCCCCATTCGTCAGCAGAGCTACGTAACTTTGAATCATTCATACACACAAACCTCAGCTTCTAAATCTGAGGATCTTAAGCAACTAGACACTGCCACCCATATAGACCGACGATAGGGGTCTATTTACAAGTAGCGACCCGCTACCACTGGCATTGTTCAAGATTTTGACATATTTAGTCATGTTTCATTTTTATCCCACTCTATGCACCATTTATTTTAAATAGTTTATTTGAATAAAGATTATTTTAATATTGACATTCACAACTAGCGATATTTGAGTGCTATACAGAACTGAGTTCTTTTCTCTTCTGGTTTATTGGTCTTATAATGTAACTCCTACATTTCTTCCAATCTTGTTTTCCAACAAATGACAATTCCTACAAAACAATAAATTGGTTACCAATCACATATGAGCGGGGAAAAGCATTACCTGAAGAAATGTACCATAGAAAATAAATTCAACATGATATTTTCAATGCAGAAGGCAGCATATTCTAAATTGTTAATATATAATTTTTGTCAAATTTATTAGAAAATTGAGATTAGAAAATTTACACAAATCCAAAGCATAATATTATCCACTGCTGACTCCTAATTATTGGTTGGATAGCCCTTAAGTGCAACTGATCCATACATTTTGCTCTACTAGCAGGATTGTGAAATACAGTGGTTAGGTTACAGCTGGTATCACCCTCAGTGAGGAGAAACATAGAGGGTCCTATTTTATAAAGTCCAAAGTGGCCAATCGCAGAAAATGGACTTGAATTCTAGTATAAAATTATGTGACTGTTATATAGAGTGTAACATAGTTACATAGTTACATAGTAGATGAGGTTGAAAAAAGACGTACGTCCATCATGTTCAACCTATGCTAAATTTAAACAGATACTTTATCCTATATCTATACTTACTCATTGGTCCAGAGGCAGGCAAACAAAAAAAAACCCAGTGACATATCATCCAATGATATCTCATTAGGGGAAAAATAAATTCCTTCCTGACTCCAAGAATTGGCAATTGGATGAATCCCTGGATCAACATCCTTCCCATGTATACTTATTTGGTATATCCCTGTATACCTTTCCCATCTAAAAAGATGTCCAACCTTTTTTTTTAATAAATCTATTGTATCTGCCATCACAGTCTCCATGGGTAATGAATTCCACATTTAAACTGCCCTTACTGTAAAGAACCCTTTCCTTTGTTGCTGGTGAAATCTCCTTTCCTCCAACCTTAAGGGATGGCCCCGAGTCCTTTGTACTGCCCGTGGGATGAACAGTTCTTTTGAAAGCTCCTTGTACTGTCCCCGAATATATTTGTATATAGTTATCATATCCCCTCTTAGATGCCTCTTTTCTAATGTAAATAGATCTAATTTAGCTAGTCTCTCCTCATAAATTAGATTTTACATCCCCTTTATTAATTTGGTGGCTCTTCTCTGCACTCTCTTTAGTTCCATAATGTATTTTCTTTGGATTGGTGCCCAAAATTGTACTCCATATTCAAGGTGTGGTCTTACTAATGCTTTATAAAGGGGCATAATTATGTTTACTTCCCTTTCATCCATTGCCCGTTTGCAAGATAAGATCTTGTTTGCCTTTGCAGCTACTGCTTGACTTTGGGCACTATTGCTAAGCCTGCTGTCTACAAGCGCTCCTAAATCCTTCTCCATCAAGGATTCCCCTAATATATCTCCATTTAATTTGTAAGTCGCCTTTTTATTCTTGCATCCAAATGCATAACCTTACATTTATCTGTATTAAACCTCATCTGCCAATTACCTGCCCACGTTTCCAGTCTCTCCAAGTCCTTCTGAAGAGAAATTACATCCTGGTCTAAATTTCTACTTACCTCCTCAAAGAAACAAATAAGGTTAGTTTGGCATGATCTATCCTTCATAAATCCATGCTGACTATTACTAATAATTTTGTTTTCCATTAGGTATTCCTGAATATTATCCCGTATTAAACCTTCAAGTAGTCTATTGACCGTTTAATGTAAAATAAGATGTTTGCCTTTGCAGCTACTACATGACTTTGGGCACTATTGCTAAGCCTGCTGTCTACAAATACTCCTAAATCCTTCTCCATCAATGATTCTCCTAATTGATCCTCATTTCATTTGTAAGTTGCCTGTTTATTCTTGTTTCCCAAATGCATAACCTTATATTTATCTGTATGAAACCTCATCTATTGAAAAAGCTCAAACCCTCTCATGGTGCAGTATATAAATAAAATGTATTAGGTATTCGTACAGTGGTAATATTGCATGTACAAAACGGAAAATATAAAAGCAGTGAGTTAAAAACTGTGATCGCCAAACTGGAACCACAATTCATCGTAACACACACCAGATCAATCAGGTAATGCGGGGGTAGCAGGAAACATCCTCCCTGAAGATGGTAAAGGGTACATGGAGAGTCATCCAAGACAGCTGTTTAAGCCTTCGTCTCTGGAACGGATCCTCCTCGGGGGCTGTTAACGTCTCCTCTGGTAGAAAGTCTCAACTCACTGGTTGAGTGCTGGGGCTGCCAGACCGAAAAGAGGGTACACGTCACTGGAGGTACGTCAGCTGTTTAGACGTTCCCTCTTCTCGGGCAGGCAGCCCCGGCATTGGCTATTACTGAAATTAAGTCCTTAAGAACTCTTGGATGTATGCTATTATAAGGATTCTGCTTGATCCGTGCTGGGTTTTGTTGCCAGTTCGGGTTTTCCAGGTTGCCTGCCCTTTCTGCTCAATCTGGCCATTTTGGTTAGTGGCAGCCTGCTATATAAGGCTGCACTTCCTGGTGGTAGTCGCTGAGCAAGGTTCTAATGTTTGCAGTTCCTGTTGACTACACTGTCACGCTTTACCCTTTTGTCTGTTTGGATTTCCCTGTTGCTGACCCCGGACCGTGACCCTGACACGTTCTGCCTGCCCTGACCTTTTTGCCTGTTTACTGGCCTTTGCACCACTGCCGCCAGCCCTGACCTCCTACCTGCTTACCGACTATGGATACTCTAACAGGACTCTGTCCCTGGGCTCTGATCAGTCATTCTGCATCCCTACCCTAGCCCTGTGGGTCCGCTTCCTGATTGGAGACGAGCACCGTCACAGCCATCAGGACCAGATGCCTTATTTATTTTAATTTTATCAAACAACCTATGAACTTCTTCCTTAGTTAACCAATTGTTCATTAATATAGAGGTTGTGGCTTCCTCCTGCGGCCCTTCTATTGCAATTGATTCTTCCCAGGTAAATATAGGCAAATAATTTGTTTAATACCTCTGCTTTTTCCGTATATCCAATACTTTGCCTGCCCATTTCATAGCGGATGGGTCCTATAGTTTATTTTCTATTTTTTTTTTTTTTTGTTATTAAGGTATTTAAAGAACTTTTTAGGGTTGATTTTACTTTGCATTGCAATCCTTTTTTTATTATCCATTTTTGTTAATTTGATTGCTTTTATGCAATTTTTGTTACATTTCTTATAATTCTTTCATGATGCCTCTGTCCCATATGACTTTAAGAATCTAAACGCCTGCCTCTTCTTTTCCATTTCCTTCCCTACCTGTTTATTTAGCCACATTAGTTTAGACTTGTTTCTTTTATATTTATTATCCAAGGGTATACATTGATAAATGTGTTGTTCTAACAATGTTTAAAGATCGCCTTTTTATCTTCCACATTTTTCCCTGAAAAAAACGCATCCCAATGTATTCCATGAAGATTAGTCCTCAGTTTATTAAAATCTACCTTTCTAAATTTTAAAGACTTTGTTGAACACAAGTAATATGGTTTTTGATCATTTATTTTTAATGAGACCATGTTATGATCCTTGTTACCCGAATGTTCCCAGACTTGAATATCTGTTATTACTTTTTCTACATTGTTTGATATTACCAAATCCAGTATTGCCCCTCTCCTCTTTCAAAAAACAAAAACCTGGGGACGCATGCGCGACGGCAAGGAGTATGGCAGCCTAGTCTGATAGCTCCCTGCCTCGCTTCCCAGTATATCGCGCAAAAACCACCGAATTTCCCACCAAACAGCACACAAACACACACAAAGATTAAGCAGATACCCAGGATGTCGCGGACGACCCCCAAAACAACGAAAAAACGAGGGCTACCAGAATATTTTGGCAGAACAGGACCACGCGGTGCAGGCTCAGAAATGGCGCCGGTTTCAAACGCCGGCTCAGAGACTGAGCCCGACGGAGAGGAGGAGGAATTAACCCTGCAGGAACAATTGCCGGCAAGGCAATGTGACATAACCAGATCTTAAAGCATTCTTTCAAGCAGAAATAAGAGAGCTGAAAAGGGAAGTGTCCGGGCTGGGAGAAAGGACAGGAGTTCTGGAAACAAAAGTGGACCAATCCATAAGAGCCATTCGGAGACAAGACAAAAAAATCTACAGACCTACAAGAGCAAATCAATGAACTAAAAGAGCGTCAAGAAGACGCTGAAAACCGCGACAGGCGGAATAACCTCAGGATAAGAGGTGTCCCGGAGAGTGTATTGGATTGTGAGGAGTACATCATGCACTGGATGGAGACACTTCTCCCTGAGACCCCTAAAGACACCCTGGCAATGGACAGATGCCACAGGGCGCTGAGGGCTAAACCACTACAAAATGAGCAACCAAGAGACATAGTAATACGTCTACATTACTATAGAACAAAAGAGTCTATCCTTAATAAAACCAGACCCCTACCTGTTGTGGAGCATGAAGGAGTGCGGCTCTCGGTGTTCCAGGACCTGCCCCCAATGATGCTGGCCCGCAGGAGAAACCTGCTGTCCATTACCAGAACCCTGAGGGAGAAGGGAGTCAGATACCGGTGGACCTTCCCCTTCGACTTACTAGTAGCTCGGGGAGGCAGAACCTTCACTATTAAGGTCCCGGAAGATGGACCTTCTTTCCTGAGCAAGCTGGGACTGGGAGAAGACCCCGTAGCTGCTGACCCTGCGAGTCCAACCCCGGACCCCATCTAGTCACAGACCCCAAAGTCCCCCCGAACGCAAAAGGATAAAGCCTAGGAAAGGGAGATTAAACTCCAGTTACAAGTTATGCAGCTGTTTGGTTGTGCTGCTAAGTTAAGTATACCAGGTCCCAACACTCACTGACGAAGGAACTGTGCCCTAATAGACTGATCAAAGTTGCTAGTCAATGAACATTGAACTCACTTACCCCGTGAGAGTCCAGATCGCGGCGAAGAAGAAATAGCTGATTCCCCCATGGCGTTCAAGATGGATCCCGATGCAGAAGATGGCGGCGAAGCACGAGGCAGATGGAGCCCAAGGTGACACGCAGGAGCCGGATGGCAGGTTCGGGCAGGAGCCGGGAGAGCGCGCACGCACCTCTGCCTAGGGAGAAAGCTGGATCCAAAATGGCGGCGGCCCGGAAAGACGTCAGCAGGAAGGGGGCGGAACCGGCAAAACAGACGCCATCTTGGAGGAGGCAATGAGCGACGGAAGGACACGAGAGGTGGCCGAAGCGCGCCGGAGCGGGGCACGCAAAAAGGCGGTCGCCGGCATGAATCGGACAGCATTATCTAACGGCGGGCAAATTCAAACGGGACTCGGTTGCGGAGGAGAGGCACAGATGGCAACAGGCAGGAGGAGAAGGTCTGGGAGGTAGCGGGGCGAAGAAGGAGGGTGGAGAAGGGGACAGGGGCCTAGGGGGAAAGGGAAGGAGTGGAAGATGGAGGTCCCAGATTGGCTCAAGGAAGGGGGGAGATGAGGATGGCAGTACAGAGGCAGCGGAGATGAAGGTGGAAGTAGGTGGGATCAGAAAGGGAAGACAGGAGGCTACAAGATAATAGAGGGGAAGAGGAAGGTAGGAATTAGGTGGGATGAGACAGGGGATAGATGGAGGGAGCAGGGAGAAAGGAAGAGGAATAGATGGAGCCTAGGGAAGTGATTAGGATAACGAAGGGAGTAGAAGGATAAAGCACGTGGATAGAGGGGGGGAGACATCCGAGGGGGGCACCAAAGGAGGAAGGAGAGATGAAAGTGATAGAGCAGGAAGGGGGAGGTAGATAAGAGAGACGCAGAGGGACGGAGGGAAGCGGAAGGTACAAGCAGGTAGTATAAGGAAAGGTAGAGAGGGTGGAACCAGGAGCGGTGAGAACAAAGTAAGTGATAGAATGGCTAAGGGAGCGTGAGCTAAGGAAGAAAATGTGACAAGGAGAGAAACGTGACTAGGAGGTGGAGAGAGACAGATGTAGGGCCCGAAGCTGGGAGGAGCAATAGTATAGAGGAGTATCAAAAGGGGACGTTATGGGGAGAGACAAATTAGAGACACATCAGGGGGTCTCTTCACGAGGGCAACGACGAAGCTTCTATAGAAGGGGCAACGGGAAGAATGGGACCTGGTTGGTTTAGCCAAAATTCGGTGGGTAGGAAGTTTTAGTTGTTTAAGAGAAGCGGGGGGGAGCGGCGGGGGGAAGCCTGCTCCGAAGTCTGCATGGGCCTGGCGCTAGGGTGGGGGAGAAAAGCCCCGAGGCGCACTGGCGCAACCCTTTGGGTTAGATGGTCAGGGAGGGGTGTTAAACACCACGCCCCAAGACTGGACATCCGGCACAAGAGCCACAAACCCAGAGGCGAACGTCTCGGCGAAAGGAGAGATGCAAGAGAGCGTCGAGAAATGTTAATTGTTTCTGCGTGTCGTGTTGTGTATTTGTCTACCCCCCGTTCCTTGGTGTATGTTCCCTTTCCATTGTCCTTTCAGAGGGGCCCGGAGAGAGTCGGGCGGGCGGAAAAAGCTGGAGACCCACGAACAGACAAACCCGGAAAGACATGATGAAGCTACGTCAGACGGCCCGGCACAGATCTACTGATGAGTAAGGACATAGTGTTAGTATCCCATAATGTTAAGGGCCTTAATAGTCCTGCTAAAAGTAGGGTCGCAATCAGAGACTACAGACGCAAAGGTGCAGAGGTGCTTTTCTTACAGGAGACCCACTTTTCCCAAACCAACTTCCCCAAGTACTTTGATAAAGACTTTCGGACTCACTTCCTAGCCTCAGCTCGAGTAAAAAAAAGAGGGGTCGCTATCCTAATCCACAATCATATACCATTCAGACATCACAAAACATATAGCGACAGGGAGGGGAGATATCTGATAATCACAGGCACCATTAAGGAACACCCAATAACACTTGCTACAATATATGCCCCGAATGACAACACGACATCTTTTTTCAGTAGTTTCTTTGATAAGCTAAGTAAAGTCGCAAAGGGGAACATTATAGTAGCGGGTGACCTGAACAGAGTTCTCAACCTAAGCCTAGACCGTTGCACGACCACTAACAAACCACACAGACAGGACGTATTAACTTTGACAAAAGGCCTAACAAGTTGTCAGCTTATAGACATATGGAGAGAGCAACACCAAGGAGTACGCGAATACACTTTCTTCTCCCACCCCCATAACACATACAGCCGGATAGACTACTTCGTTGTGTCCAATAGATTGGTCCCTGGGGTCTCTCGCTCAGAGATCCATGATATTTCATTGTCTGACCATGCACCTATAGAGCTGCGGTGCACATTGGTTCCGCTGGACAGACCTAGAGCGAATTGGAAGCTAAACGAGATCCTTTTAAAGATCCCAGATCTCGGGCGGGAGGTAGGTGAAAAAATTAAAGAATATTTTGAGGAGAATGAGGGGAGCGTGGCGTCACAAGCCACACTGTGGGAAGCTCATAAGGCAACCCTCAGGGGAATATTGATGAACCTGGCCGTCAAACGGAAACGGGAAAGAGAGAAAAAAACTAAGGAACTAAAAACACAAATAGCTGAGCTCTCTGCCCTGCACAAAACTAATAAGCGGGAACACACGCTTAAACAACTTTTAGACACCAAAATTAAACTCAACCTCCTCCTTACCTCCCAGGCTGAGAAGGAAATGCTTGGTCTAAGCGTAAATTTTATGAAAAAGCAAACAAACCTGATACACTACTTGCCAATAAGCTAAAAAAGAAGCTTCAAAATTACTCTATTCACGCAATTCGGAACCAACAGGGGGACCTTACCTCCATACCTGGGAAAATCGTAGAGGCATTTAAAACCTACTACGAAGAACTATATAATGGAGACAAGGTCACTCACAACACTAAAACGGGAGAGTTACTGAACACCTTCCTAAAAGAGACACAAATTTACCTACCTTGAGAAGGGACGAGAGAGAGGCGTTGCAGGCGGACTTTACTCTTGAGTAAATATTGGAAGTCATCAAAGCATTAAAACCAGCCAAGGCGCCGGGGCCCGATGGCTTCTCTAATCTATATTATAAGAAATACGCTAAAATTCTAGCCCCACATATTCTAAAACTATTTAACGATATTCTGGAAGGGGCCTCCTTTCCAGCACAAATGCTTCAGGCATCCATCTCTGTGATCCACAAACCTGGAAAGGACCCGGCAGACTGCAAGAGCTACCGGCCCATTTCACTGATTAATTCCGATATCAAAATCTATTCTAAACTCATAGCAAACAGGGTGGGTAGTGTCCTTCCCAGGTTAATCCATGCGGATCAGGTAGGGTTTATCGGAGGCAGGCAAGCGGCAGACAACACCAGAAGAATTATTGATCTGATCGATTTGGCCCAAAAGAAAAAAACACATTCTATGGTGCTAAGCCTGGACACGGAGAAAGCCTTTGATAGAATAGACTGGCCCTACTTAAAGGAAACACTGGGAGCTTTTGGCTTTAGAGGACGCCTACTGAGGGCCATCTTGGCGCTGTATGAGGGCCCAACGGCGAGAGTGAAGCACCAGGGTTTTCCCTCTGAGCAATTTCACATAAAAAGTGGAACGAGACAGGGATGCCCGCTGTCGCCGTTGCTGTTTGCCCTTTGTATAGAGCCATTGGCGGCGCACATACGTAATAGCTCAGATATCACTGGCATCTCAGATGGAGAGCACGAGTATAAGGCCGCTCTATATGTGGACGATGTTATCCTAACGCTATCCAAACCGCTCACGTCCCTTCCTAATGTATTTGGAATCCTGAGCAAATTTAACCACATTTCCGGCTTTAAGATCAGTCCAAATCAGAAGCCCTCAATATAAACCTTCCCAAGGAAGTTGAAAAACTGATTGATCTCAACTTCAATTTTAAATGGCAACCCTCCGCTATCAAATATTTAGGGGTATATCTTACACGAGACTACAAAACGTTATATAAGGCAAACTTCCCCAGGTTAATAAAGGCGTTGAGAGAGGATCTCAGAGTGTGGGCAAAAGGGGGCATCTCATGTATTGGAAGGATACACTGCGTGAAGATGAATCTCCTCCCAAAGAGGTTATATCTTTTCCAGATCCTACCTGTACCGGTGGTTCACTCTGACATCCTCTCCCTTCAGTCAACTATTATGAAATTCATATGGAACAAGAAAAACCCAAAAATTGCAAAGGGTATATTAAAGAGACCCATAGTAAGAGGAGGGCTAGCGGTACCTTGTTTGTTTGCTTACCACAAAGCGGCCCAATTGGCTCAAATTCTCCAATGGCACACGGACCCAAGCCTTAGGAGATGGGTAGAGTTGGAGAGAAAGTGCTGTGCACCGATTGACATCCAGAAGCTGACCTGGCTGCCCAAACGTAGGGCACGCCAAATAGGCACACCGCTTCAGGCCATTGACAATTCGCTACGAGTGTGGGAGGCCACTAAATTTCGATGTAAATTAACTACAAAAGCATCACTTATGACGCCAATCATTGGCAATCCTGATTTCGCTCCAGGGCTGCACAGTAAAAACTTGACGTACTGGATACAAGCGGGCATCACCCGTCTTAAGGATCTGGAGGGTAGGATACATATACAAACATTTGAGCAAATTAAATCCGCAACGGATATCCCAAATGCAGAATTCTTTAGGTACCTCCAGATCAGGAGATTTTTACAACAAAACCCCAATTAGACCAGCACGCACCAATTTTGAGCAGCTGTGTTCCAGAGACGCGGACACAAGGGGACTCACATCTAGAATGTACAGGGAAGTGGTCTGTCCGGAGACAACAATCGAAACCCGGTTAAGCTACATTCGACAGTGGGAAACTGACCTAGGGGAGACGCTAGAGGACGAGGACTGGGAGCAGATCACACAAGCAGTAGCTAAAAGCTCCATATGTACCACACTAGAGGAGAACGTGTATAAGGTCCTGATGCGATGGTACTACACCCAAGCTAGATTGGCTAAATTTGTTAAGGGCTACTCTCCGCTCTGCCCAAAACAGTGCGGGGAGGTGGCTGACCTGCGACAAATGCTGTGGTTCTGCACAAAAGTGGTCCCGATTTGGGAACAGATTAGAGATTGGTTACAGCGGATTCTCGATTGGGAGATCCCCCTGTACCCGTGGTTGTTCCTGCTGGGCAGACGGATCCAGGGTATGTCAAATGTGACACAGAAATGAATCGCGCATTTTGCAACAGCCACTAGATGCGAGATTGCAGCATTATGGAAGCAACCAGAAGTCCCAGTTATCCCCAAGATTCGAAATAGGATTTGGCACGTTTGCCGGATGGAGCAATTAACGAGTTTGGTTAATGACACCGGCACAAACTTTCTAAAAGTCTGGTCGCCTTGGCTGGCACAGACAGATGTCCCCGGGGTGGATGCTACCGCAATCTTGCTTTAATAGGTTCAGGCGCGTTCTCCTTTGGGGGTCAGAGACTGGACGACAAATAGCGACGAACAGGTAGTCGACAGCCCCCTACGTAGTAGCCCCCCTAGACAAAACAATAGGGAAAACACTGAGTGTTCGAGATAGGAGCAAGGAGTACTAACCGAAAAGACATGAAGCCCTTAAGAGACAACTCGTCATCAGGAGTACCCGGAGAAGACCGCCCCCCCCCCCTCCCCTTCCCCCTCCCTGTCCCCCCCTCCCCGTTCCCCCTCCCTCTGCTGTCCCTCCCCCCCCCTCCCCTGTCCATCGTCTGGTTTGTCCTGTCTGTGTTGTCCTTGTTTCCTATTGTGGCAGTTAACGTTGCCTGATGTATGTTTAAAAAAACATTATTGGGGGGAAGTAACACAATGGGATGTGATACAATGTACGAATATGCGCCCCAATAAAAAAAATTTAAAGTTGGGAAAAAAAAAAACCTATTCCCTTTCTTTGTAATGCTAATCTCATTGCCCCCGTCTATGTCTGTATAATTAAAATCACCCATAATGCAAACATGAGCTACTTTTTATGCCTTCTCCAGTTGCAAAAATCTTTTAGCTTCCACAATCTCACAGATATTTGGTGGTTTATAGCATATCCCTACAAACATTTTCTTTATACTTTTACATCCACTGCTAATTTCTGTCCACAAGGTCTCTACATTTGAACAATTCTCTTCATAAACATCTTTCCTTATAATAGGTTTTAAATCCGATTTAACATATAAACATATCCCACCTCCTCTTCTTTTTGCTCGATCCTTCCGAAAAAGTCAATAACCCTCTAAATTAACTGCCCAGTCATGAGTTTCATCCTACCATGTTTCAGTAAATGCCTATGATATCATACTGCTCCCTTGTATTCAAGCTCACCCATTTTATCTGTCAGGCATCTTGCATTAGTAAGCATGTATTTAAGGTTTGTTTCAGCCTGTACTGTTATCTTATCGGCTCCTGCCCTTCTACTCCAATTGGGTTTAATCTTTAGAAGTTTTCTAGTATTATCTGTATTTAATATATGTGTCTCCCTGCTTGCCAAACTACCACTTGCCCCCATTCTACCTCCATGACCCCTTGCTATTTCCCTATCCCCATCTATTCTATTTAGTTTGTCTGTTACTTATATCTCCCCCTCCATCCTAGTTTCAAACCTTATTTAAAATATTAAAAGTTAAGACCGCATGTTGCCCCCACCAGTCAAGATGGTGACCCAGTTTATAGGGTTGAGTTTATATCTCAGGGCTGTAAAATGGCTGCCAGCCATGCTAATGTGTAACCCTCAGTTAATTATCCATAGAACACTGTTAAATATATATCTGTGTGGTTTCTGTGTGACTGATTGTATGCCTGGGCCAGTAACAAAGCATAAATGGCCAGCATACAATGAGTCAAGGGGTTAGCCTTTGTTTGGGGAAAGGTGCAGTGTTTAGCGACAATGGTGACGGGGGGAAGGGCGAGCCCAACTTCTGGGAGAATAGACAGTACACAAGCGGAGCATTGTGCTCTCCAACGCAGCAAGGCATCTACCCCTGTGAGAGGTATGAATTTGAAATTGGGAACAAGTGATGGGTCTTATCCCCATTGGCTCATTTCACATTGGTCAGTTCCATTTTCCCATGCTCCCAAGCAATGCCCTTAGGGGCTGGTTTTAGGCACAGACAACGCCCACAGCCCTGATTGGTCCTTTCTGAACACACCCCAGGCTCGAAATTTTTTAAGCGATGGAAAAGTCTCCATTGTTTGGTTGGCACCGGTTCTCCATGTTTCCAAATGAAAGCCGGGAAACTACAGTATAGAAGCTGACACCAATCAGATCTTCACAGTTGTTAAAGTTGTACAGTTTGTTCATGCTTGGTTTCGGGGTTTAGATACCAACAATAGTGTGAACTGTGGAACCAGAGGAGGCCATCACTTGTTACTGAAACAGTCTGGAATGGATGGATTGAGGCAACATCCAAGATAGGCAAGCTATTAGTCCCACATAACCCTCTGTTATGGTGAGTTATTGTCGCGTTTCTGTATTCTGTTGCTTCCTGTAGGCTCCGGCCAGAATAAACCTCTGTTTATTTAACTCTCTCGTTCTGCCTGGTGTTTTGTGATCTCAAAGTCTGATCAAACCTCCCCTATCATGACAGTTATAAATCTTCCTTACTCACAGAGCATTAAAGGCAATAATACTGTATATAGTGAATGTTAAGGCAACCCGTTATGAGAGTTAATTAATTCTATCTCCTATTCCACCCCTACTTGTGTTGCTAACATATGCTGTCTTGGCTGTTTATCTGGGGTTTGCTTTGGTAATGTAACCCCTGTTTATTTTCCCCACTTATTGTACATATAGCTGCAGCTGCCGTTATTCTAAAACTTCGCCCCAGTGTACCGCTCGGAATACCCCTGTCATGGCGCATGATGTTTTCCAACCGTACCGCGAGTGACGCAAGTGCGGCGAGTGCAGAAAATGGCATTTTAGAGTTCTGTTTTTTAAACACCTTAAATTGACACAGTAGCACAGTACTGTACACATTGCAATTCATTCATTTCATTGCACTTAAAGAAACAGAATCCATACAATTCAACAAAGCAATCACAATAAGCGCGGGTGCCTGGGGCGATTGGCCGCGTTCATGCTGCGTGGAGTACAGCAGAGCACATGAAATCGTCGCCGTGAAGTTTTACAATAACGGCCGCTGCATGCTAGGGCGGGGGCCCAAGTCCTACTTCTCTAAGTGAATGATATGCTTGTTTGCTAGCATAGAGCTTTGCGGATTTCAGACAATTTGTCACAGCACCTGTCTTTGAATAACAGGGGCTTCTCTTTATATGCTCCCACAGTAACACATTTGTGATTGTCAATCGTGAGGATCATATACTTATCAGACAACACAGTTTATACAACAATAAACCAACAAGTGAGTCACTGCGCGTTAGTTTCTCAATGTCTCTCCTTAAGTCCCAATAACCCATTGTTATTAAGTGGCCATTTGCAGGTGCCGGCACAGCGATGGAGCTCTTAGGTGTGTTGGGTAAAATGTTGCAGGCCTGTTTCTTTTCAAAGATTTGGAAAGAAACTGGTATGTGTACTGTATTTTTTATAAGTGGGATCACCTCAGGGGTTACTCCTGACTTCCAGAACACGAGCAGCTGTGGAACTTGACTGTTCTTTGTGACTGCTCCGAGTCAGCAGAACTGGAGTTGTTCTGCTCATGTGCTGATCTGGGCCTCCATCCTCACTGGAACAGAGACTCGATCCTCTGTATCTCTGCAGCTCTCCCCCCTCGTGCTCCACTGAGGACTCAAACTTTCTCGCCCCTCCCCACTGGGTAACCAATCATGAAACCTCCCTTGGATTTTCAGTCTTTGGCTCAAGAGCCTCTCTATCAATCCCAGGTATCTTTTCAAGAAGGTTACAGTAGTATACCTGGTAATAGTGTGTGTCATCAGAAGGGTTTCTGACACAATCATATGTATGTGGGTGGGGATCTAAGTATCCATTTGCCTTATCTGAACATTTGGGTGTGGTAATCATATTATTTTCTTTATTTTTGGAGCATATCGTACCCTTGGGTAATAAATCGTGGTATCCCCATTACACCTGTCTTAGTAGTTGTAATGCTGTGCTTACCACAAACAAGGTGGGACCCCAGTACTGAGGTGGGAATGGGTATAAACGCCACCCACAGCCATGGGGGCATGTCTGGAGAGTGGATGGTCAGGCAGCCGGGTCAGGATTGGAGATATTAGAGTATTCTTGATACTTGCCGAGGTCAGAGGTAGGAGCTGGTAGAATGGTCTGTGTCCGATAGCCGTGGTCAGGGGTTGGAGTCAGTAGGAGCAAAGAAGTCCATAAGCCGTGGTCAGGATGGGAGAGGTGTGGAAGGTCAGAGGTAAGCCGGGGTCGTTAAGCCAGAAGTGCGGAGTCCAAGAGTAAAGCCGGGTCGGTACACAGGAGATCAGTCTGAAAAGCAAGGCAATGGGTGACAAAGCAAGGCAAGGCTAGGAAGAGGGAGAACAACGCTAACTAGAACTACTGTAGTGCCGACGAGTATTCTAAAACAAATCTGGGGCAATCACCAACAAGACCTGGGTACATGATGGGTACATGCTTCAACATTTCAGTGACATTTCTGCAGACAGACTAATGGCTCATCGGATTAACAGCGGGGGTCCCTGGCAGTCCCATTCAAACTGAATGGGACTGCCAGGGACCCCTGCTGTGTTAATCCAATGGGCCATTAGGCTCTGCAGAAATGTCACTGTGTAAGGAATCCACTCCTGGCTTTTACTATAGCCTTGCAGACCTCTGCAGTTGCAAGCTTCCTCTGGCAATAAATGGCACATGTGCTGTCTCTCATTGCAGCTTCTGCCCTGTGCCCTATCATTGGAGGAATGCTCCCACACCCTTCCCCTGTGATTGGATCTCCGCCCTTTATATGTTGGGCTTTGGCTCTGAAACAGTGCCGAGCATAAAATATCCTTCTCTGGACGTTACTGACTCTGCCACAAGCCGCCCTGGCTTGTATCTTGGTGTACTAACCTCTCTAGTTCTATCCCTAGTTCCTAGTTCTGAGGCCTGCTGCTAGCTCCATGCAGGGGCCCATTCCTGACTTCTGTGCTGAAGCGTTGTTTCCTGAGGCCTGCTGCTAGTTCCATGCAGGGGCCCGTTCCTGACTTCTGTGCTGAAGCGTTGTTTCCTGAGGCCTGCTGCTAGTTCCATGCAGAGGCTCGTTCCTGACTTCTGTGCTGAAGCGTTGGTTTCCCCGACGCTGCCTTGCGGTGTACTTCAGCCAGCCTGCTGTCTCCCCCTGCTGAGACCGGCATCATGAGCCGAGGCCGCTCCTCGCGCAGAGGTCACTCCCGCACTCATGCTCCTAAGCTGAAGCGGGGAACTCCTGACTACCTGTTGCCGAACTCCTGCTTGAATAACGACGATGCTGCCTTCTCCAATCCTGACCCTGCTACGTACGACTACGAACTGCGCACTCCGGATCAGTCTGCGCGGACTAAGGTCGGTGATTATATAACCCCACCTCAGCCCCGCGGTCCGGTCCCGGTTTGTGGCGAGCACAATCGTAACACACTGAAATGTTGCAGCATGTACCCAGCATGTACCTGGATCTTGTTGATGATAGCCCCAGATTTTCCAAGGCAAGTTTTAGAATAATCGTCGGTGCTCGACACTGATGTGCACCGTAACCGGTGGGCGGAGCTAAACTCCACAATGTCCATGAAGCTCCTGTGTGAGCATGCGCGCGCTGTAAGAACAGCGGGGTTGCGCAAGACATCAGGGAAAGAGGGAGTGCGCCGCGGGAGACGCGCTCCCCGATTCCTTACAGTAGTAGTAGTTTTGTTAGTGGGATGCACCTGTTTCTACTACAGCATCCTTAGAAAGCCAGTACAAGCAGTACAGTGAAACAGGGACTTATTGTTACGCCGGTGCTGCCCGCAGACCAGACTCATCCCTTATACTGAGGTGGGGACGTATATGTGCACGCACCCGCAGCAGAAGAAGCGTGTCCGGAGTGTGGTGTTTTGGCATTGCCAGACCTGGTGTGAATAGGTGTAGCAATACTTGCTGGTACTGGTACAGAAGAGACAAAGTCGTTGCCGTTAGCCAAGGTCAGGGAGAGAGAGATCCGGGAAGTCGAGGTCCAAACTGTAGTCGAGGGATGGGAGAAGCTGCAAGGTCAGGTGGGAGCCAGGGTCCAGAGCTAGAGAGGAATGTCCGCCAAGCCGGTCACACCCTGAATAATGAAGAACAAAGGGAAAGCCAGAATAGACGTCTGTAAGCAGAGACTATGTCGAGCGATGTGAGAGAGGCAACACAGGTACTATATATCGTGGCTGACCAATAGGGAACGGAGGCAGACCTGGAGGAACATGAGGAGCTGTCCAGGATTGGTTCCTGTAATAAGCAGCCAGGTGGGGAGCTTTAGGGTTAAGTGGCAGCCTTTGTGAGATTTGGGAGCGTGGTTTCACTGCTACTGCAGTGAATAAAGTATCCTTGCCTGGCGCGCGCTCTGTAAGGTCGGAGAGCGCGCGCCCGGGACCCGAGGGAACTGTCAGAGCCCTGAGACGCCGCGGGGCAGCGCCTGCCCGCCGGGAACGAGGGGGCGCCCCCGCACAGCGGGAGCAGGTTGGGTGAGGAGAGGAAGCCGTCCCACAGCAGCGGGGGCATTCGGAGGTGAGGAGGGATCGCACTGTGAGCGCCGCTATCCCCGCATCCTCACACTTATCCCTGTTCAGAAACTTGCCTCTAATCCAGCAGTGTGCTGGTTAATTGCTGGTGTGCAATCAACCAACTCCACCTGCCTAATCACAGCTTTGTGAAATAGTGTCATGTGAGACACAGGAAGAGGATTCCTGAGTCTCACAATTGGGGCTGACCCATGAAGGACAGATGTCTTGAGCTGCAAAGAGACTGCAGGCTGACAGCAAGACATAGGGGACAAGATTTCCAAACCTGGATCCTGATATTTCTATAGCACACAAGGGTACGGACCCAGGAGAGTAGAGAGGCTTCCCCTACAGCTACAAGATACAGATAAGACTTTCTAATGGGACTGTTATATATCTGTATATATATATTTGGGCTGGTAATTAACTTAGCTAACCACCCAGTTAGAGAGGGCTGGACTACATGTGTAGATATTCTGTAAAGCGGAGTTGGTTTTTCTTTGGCTTATTTTGAATGTTTTGCTGTGTTAAAGGTACAGGCGCAATACAGCCTCATTTTAGTTTCACTTTAAACAGTCTCCATTGCGTACCTCTGCACACATCTCTTACACACAGGAAATAAAAAATTGTATTAAAGTCGATAGCAATCATCCATAGTCAGTCAAAGGAAAGTGGGAATCCACTACAAGTCCCTAGTTCTTTCGCAATGTACGCTTTTGCGTCTTCAGCCTGTTTCTTTAATTAATTGCTGTATACATGTGGGAGAGAATACGTGAAATGTTCCTCAGGGTATCAGATGCTACATGTTCCACAGGGTAATCAGGGGTTGGACACCAGACTAGTATCAAAAAAAGCTTTACTTCAGTAATGGATATGCATAAGAAGGGATGGCCAAGGAAACAAATGTTTTGTCATTTACAATTATTGCAATAGTTAATGAACTGTTCATGTAAGGATACAGAAAGTGATACTAAAAAGGTATTGCATTCTGTTTATCAATGCCTAAGGACATACACTGTAGAGCATACAGTAGAAAGTTGCAAAATGTATCAAGGAAATCTCGCAACCAACCACGGGACATTTTGGTCTCACAAAATTCCTGAACTGTTGTACCATGACAGAACATTTTTGTAAATATTTTTGATTTCAAAGTAATCTGTGTTGGTGATTTTTTTTTTTTTAAAGTATATAAGACGGCCAGATAAAACACGTAGCGCTACATTTGCTAAATTGAAGTCTGTGTTTGCAATACATGAAATTCAAAAAGAACTACTCCTGAACAACATTCTTAAGTACGGAGATAAATTGTTTTATTTACAACGGGGAATCAAATAGATTTATTGTAGTGAAATTGTCAAGCAGAAATAATGATTAAGACGGTGCAACTAATTTAAAAAAAATCATGCACAGAAACTGTTCCACATTCAACAACTTTGAATCTCTGAAAAGCTTCTTTTTTAGGTATGCAAGCTAATCCTTTTCAGCTGCTAATGGGCAAATGCTAAGTAACCTTGTCTGAGTCTAAACCATTACGTCAACACGTATTCCTAAAGCTGCAGTCTTAATTAGTAATATATGTTGGAATCTGGGGCAGACTAGTTAGGAAGGCAAATAGGCCAGGCTGAGCTACTTCAAACCATCAGGCTGGTTTATCATTCCTAGATGCACAGTAAGGATTGGTTGCAAGGAGGATCAGCTGGACCTATCACATTTTCCCCCTCCCCCACTTACTGTAGTAACCACATGTACAGTACTCTTACAACTACAAATGCAGCCACCAGTATTAGATCACTTGCCTTGCAAACTCTGGGGCAATCTCACAGTAAATACCTCAACATTTCTGTGAGATTCCTAATGGCGCATTGGATTAACACAGCGGGGGGTCCCTGTAGTCCCATTCAAACTGAAAGGGACTGCAGGGACCCCAGCTGTGTTTATCCGATGGGCCATTAGGAATGTCACAGAAATGTTGAGGCATTTACTGTGAGATAGCAAAGAAAGGGGGGAGGGATGGGGAGTGATCAACTAAATTATACTAATTGTGATGTAAGTGCGTGATAAATATCGATAATTGTAAGGAACAATAGGTGCGACTGTGAATTGAAGTGAATCAGGGAAACAAAGGAGCACAAAATCGTTTGTGCTCCAAAAAGAAAATTCACTTATGTGCACACTATGTATATATATAAAATGTAACTTTTATTAGGTATACTTAAAACATATATTACCGTAACACTAAATGTAATAAACCTTAAAAATAAATGAAATAATATGCACACATGCACCAGAGTTAGCCTCACATATATATGAATTCCAGTATATAATTATAACTGAAACCTAGGAGGCTAAACAGGGTAAGGTAAGTCAAAATACCCATCAATTATGATCACCAGCACAGTAGGTATACAGCCAAGACACTGTGGCAGACATACGGCTACAATATATCGATAGATTAATAGTATCAGATAGAGCCAGCTCTGCCAGTTGTACTGCTGTTATATATTGGCTATGCTCGTGATAGTGAAATGACCCACGCTTGCATTCACCAGCACAGTAAGTACAGAATCAGTTGTTACAGCAGGGATACAGCTACAGTGTGTCCATAGATAGTAATAGTACCCATAAAGCCCCCCTGCTGGCTACACTGTTTTTATATATATCGGCTATGCTGGTGAAAAAAACTGGTTACTAAAGCACTATATTAAAAACAACCCCATAACGGGCTGATGACATAATAACGCGTCCGTGAGATGCCTTCGTTTTTACCCAGGCAAGTGATCGGATACTGGTGGCTGCGTCTGTAGGCTCCACCAACAGAACAGTGGATTTAGTCTGGAAGAGTCTGCTTCTCTATCGTAAGGTGTGGTTGTTTTATTTTTTACATTTGTCCTCACACTGCATTTCCAATGTGATAGTGGCTGGAAATGTAGTGCCTCCATCTCAGGGTCCTGTTTTACTTCCTTCTCCTAGAAACTACGTCCACTTGGATATAAGTAGGAATCTGTCAACAGGCACACTAATCCATGTATGTTTTATACTGTTTTTTTTTTTAGATTTCTCTGATATTTGTGTTGCAGTTGGTTATCATAATTAAATCTAAGCAAACATTGTCTGCCTTAGGCCAGGTCCCCATTGGCTACTGCAGCACCCGCTGTGGCGGACGCTGCAGGGACAAGCCGCCCCACAATGGGGCCGGGCCCGCTGTGAGGGGGGGCTGCTACGCAGACAGAAACTCCTGCTCTCAAGAAAATTGAGATCAGGACTCGTGATGGAGCGCTAGGCCACGCCCCCGGCGGTTCTGCCAATGAGCGCGAACCTGCCGGGTGATGTCACGCCCCCCCTGTCTTTCCCCCTGTAGCTCTCTGCAGTCCGAGGGACTCAGCTTCATGCACCGCCAGCCTCGCAGACGCACAGGCAGCAGGGCTGTAGCCTTATGTTGGTTGAAGCAAAGAACCTTTTGGATTACGAACTAAGTGAGGTGAAACACTGTGGGTGGTCTTTCTTCAAGAACCATGAAGGAACCAGGAAGAAATATGTTATTAGAGCTATTAATAATGTTTAAATATCGTGTAGTCGTTCTCCAATATTTCCTTAGATACCGTTTGCCACATCACATTTTAGAAATATCCAATGCTCTTGTACACAGACGAATTTCATAATCACATATGAATAGACTGTTGAGTGGTTATTTCACAAATCTGGTCTGTTCAGGTGCCTGTGGAGAGGTATAGAGGTATTGTACTGTACATGATCCACCTTGCTTCAGATTTAAGGTACTTGTTATATAAAATGATGCAAGTTCATAAAATCTTAGGTGAATGTGTGTCATACAATGTAAATAGAATAGAACAGATGTTCTTGTTGACTGTGTCTGTTTTTCTTATTTTGCCCTTTTCAGACTTTATAAATGCAGTACAGTAGGTCTAAAAAATGTTTTCAAAATAAATATATTGGCACTTATATAGCATAAAATAATTTGGTCATTCATTCCCTCTGCTTCACTGTGACTAAATGTAATCCCCCAGTTTTCATCATTACATAAATAATATATCCTATTTTCTGTAATTAGTAGCGGCACATTCCGAGTTTCAACCAACAGGTGGTGGATAGACAATGAAATTATAATTTGTGAATATTCTATGCTCACAGCCAGCTGAGCAAAACTTAAGCAACATGGAACTCAAGAAACAAATATTACATAAATGGAATATACACATGTAGATCATTCTACACACAATGAACTCTTAACCTTTCTCGTTTGGTCTTTTAAAAGCAATTTTTCTGCAGTTCGTGAGAACTTGAAAATTAATTGATTACAGCTTACAATGGTCCACCAGTTAATCACTCTTTTTTAATTGCTGTAGCTATATATTTAATTATTCTAAGACATAATACAAAAGAAGACCAATATTGGGCAGACCAATATGATCTGTATAATACTTTCCCAGATCCAAAGGAAACCCCCATTTTGGGATTATTTAGGCTTTTAGGGGCTAACTGTGTGAGCACACACAGTGTAACGCCACTTATCTATCACATAGTTCTGGGGTGACTCAGGAAGCAGGGCTTACATGTCTGAATACAGTGACATCATGTCAAGGGAGACCAGTGCTTATCCCACAAAAATACCTGGATCCTTTGATTGAACAAAGCATGAGATAAAATAAATTGTATTTATTCACACGAGAAACACACACAGCTTGATTTACAAGATGACACGAAATAACACTTACGAGAATGAGGTAAAACGAAAGAAATGGTTTCCAGAACGAAAGTCCACGAAATATAGTCTCTAGATATCAATTCCCAGGAACTACTGAATACCACAATATTGTCTATGTACGCCCGGGAATAACTCCCTTCTAACAACATCCCTTCTAAAAACCTATCGAACAGGCGTTGGAAGGTAGCCGGGGCATTCTTCATCCCGAATGGCATCACTACAAACTCATAGAGGCCACTCGGAGTGATGAATCTTGACTTCTCCCTAGCCTCAGGGGTCAGGGGGATTTGCCAATACCCTTTGCTCAAATCCATGGTAGGCAGATACCTTGCCCCCGCGAGTTCATCCAGAAGCTCGTTCATGCGGGGCATGGGATAGGCATCTGAGACCGTCCCTGCGTTGAGCTGCCGGTAGTCCACACAGAAGCGGATCGTCCCATCCTTCTTAGGTATGAGGACTACCGGGAAAGCCCAAGGGCTCTGGAATGGTTTAATTATCCCTAAGGCCAGCATTTCCTCCACTTCCCTCTCTATACTGCCTTTCACCTCTGCAGATATCCGGTAGGCATGCTTATGCAGGGGACGCAGATCACCTGTGAGCACAGGATGATCTGTGATATGTGTTCTGCCCGGCTTGTCCGAGAACACAACCCTATACTGCTCTAACACTTTCCTAGCCTCTGCTTTCTGCTGCCCACTTAACTGGGACCCTACCTCTACCTGCTCCACTGTACCCCCCTGCCTTGCTTCCCCTAGGAGGACGGGCAGAGCATTGTTTGCCGGGTCCCCCATCAGTGGGCTACAGATAGCCAACACTGATGCCTCACTCGGTGCAAAGTACTACTTAAGCATGTTAACGTGATAGGTCCTAGTTGTACCTGTTTCCCCGTCTAGCTGTACGACATAGTTGCACTCATTCATTTTTCTGAGAACCATGTACAGTCCAGACCAGGCAACCATTAATTTGTTCTCCCGAGTTGGCTTCAGAACAAGCACTTGCTGACCTGGGATGAATGTTCTGCTATGGGCATTCTGATCACCAAGCTTTCTGCTTGGTCTGAGCATCCCTGAGGTTGTCCTGTGCCAACCCCATGAGTGCCTCTAACCGATCTCTGAGATTTACCACGTACTGAAGCACAGAGTCATCAGTATTGGTAGTCTCCCCCTCCCATCCCTCATGGAATAGGTCGAGAGGTCCCCGTACCCTGCGACCATATAGCAGCTCAAAGGGGGAAAAGCCTGTAGATTCTTGCGGTACCTCTTGGTATGCAAACAGCAAGTGCTGCAGGTGAATCTCCCAGTCTTTCCCCTCTGCCTCTATAAAGGCTTGCAGCATCTGCTTCAGGATACAATTTTACAATACAGACCGGCGCCACTATAGTCCAATGGTAGAAATAGACTGTCCAATATTGAAATGTTCTCACACGGAGGGTAGCTGTAAATGTAGTTTTCCAGCTGTAACTTCACAGTGTGGACTCCATCAACATATGCAGAGAGAAGAGAAACAAGAAAAACACATCATAGTGCAGATATGCAATGATATATCATACAAGACACACCAAACAAGACTAACACTACATATAACAGATAACATAAAACGGATAAGGCTGACTGATACTATTAATAGATTTATTAAACACAATAAAATAATGCAGCAGGCGTGGGATCCGGTTGGTAAAAAACGGAATCCTACTTACAGCACTGCCACAGACCATGAGCGGGGGTTTTTCAGGTAGGGTTATGACCGGCTGCAGCTCCGTCGAACACGTGACATCCAGGGATCTCCTCAGTTCTGAAACCGGAAGTGCGTCGCTCCGTGCGACTCACTGATTCTCCTGGAGCCGTCGATCAACCTGCTGCCGGAAATGTACTCCTGGGGGCGGATGAAATCGCCGAAATCCCTCTTCAATGGACTACTGCGGCCACAAATGCAAATCCTCTGCCACACTGCACGAGTGATAAAAACTGCCCAACGCCTTTCGAGCGCATGCGCACTTCTTCAGGGGATCACATATAATTCTTTTAGCGCTATATACACCCATTTTTTTTCTTATCTGCTTCAGGATACCATTAAACCTCTCACATAATCAGTTCGTTTCGGGATGATTAGGGGCCGTGCATTGGAGCTTCACCCCACACGCATCCCAGAGACACTGCAGCAATTTACTCATGAATTGCGACTCTTGATCGGTTAGGATCTCACTAGGGAACCATACCCTTGTAAAAATAACTAATAGTGCCTTTGCCACTGTCTTTGCATCTATAGTTGCCAGCGCTACAGCCTCAGGGAACCGGGTGGCAAAGTCCACCACCATGAGGATGTAGCGCTTCCCTGACCATCTGGGAACCATAAGGGGACCCACTATGTCCATGGCTACTTGCTGAAAAGGTTCTCCTATTACCGGTAACGGGTTCAGAGGTGCCTTCACACGATCACCCGCTTTACCCACTCGCTGTCAGGCATCACAGGAATGGCAGAACTCTGCCACTGCGCCTGATGCCCCCGGCCAGTAGTAATGCTGCAACAGCCGGGCTCTCGTGCGATTTCCCCGCTAGTGGAATAGCATGGGCTAACTGCAGTAATTGCTGCCTTCAGTAGCGGCAGCTTTTATTTGAACTAATGCCGGCGGCATGCCGGGATCAACTCCGGCTGCCGCCAGTCAAGACCGCGCGCCGCCGCGTTTCCTACACGCACCCCCCCCTCCACTTTGCGCGCATTTTATCACCCCTTCCCGACCCCGAACCCGGCTCCTGCTCTGCCCCTCTGCTTCCCCGCACCCCCACTTACCTCACTTTAAACTCCAGGGGTGTCGGGGAAGCCCAGGGAAGCCGCGGAAGCTGGGGAAGCCGGGCGCGCACGTGACTGTGACGTCACAGTGCGCCGCAACAAGCCGCGTCTCCACGCTTCCCGCACGCATCCTGCCGTGCGGGAAGTGTTCAAATAAAAGCTGCTGCTACTGTATATGCCCTGGGTACTACTAACTGTCGCCTGCCAGTCCAGATCCTATCAATCTCAGTAGACCCTTTTTCCCTATACAGAAGCCCGCGGTGCCACAAGAAGTTGTCTGAACCCCCACTTTCCCGAGACTCGGACGCCCGAAGCCTCATACCTTCTAAGCTCGGGTCAGCTTTCACTGCATCCCTAAATTCCGTTCCTAGCACTAGCCACCCACCTTTAGTCTCTAGTTCAGGGGACACAGGAACAGGGGAAGGAAATGCTAAATCAGTCTCGAGTTGCAACTTCGCAGTCTGGCTTACCTGTCTGGTCTCCTCAGAGACTGCTGGAACCGTTGGTCCCAAATGTAGGGGGACAGGGGTTGATTCTGCTGTCATCCTTGATGACTGGCTCCTAGTAATCGCTGCAACAGGAGCCAGCTCTGCAGTTAACATGCACGTCACATATCCCAGGTCATTGCCGAGTAAAACCTCTGCATCCAACAAAAGCAGCACCCCCACCTCCCTCATGCCCCGCCCGGCACCCAAATCCAAAAAGACCCAGGCAACCTGGAGCGACCACGGTCCTCCATCTGGCATGGTCACCCGCATCCCTGTGCCCAGGAGAAAATCCTCTGGTCGGACCATGTTCAGTCTGACCAGGGTAACGGTGGCACCGGAATCCAACAAGCCACCCGCTTGCCGGTTCCCAATGGTCACCCTCCGCAGATGATTCTGCCGGACATCATTAGATTGCAACCCTACTGGTGCAACCTGATGTCCCTCCGTCTCCGCTGCTGGTCCCGGGGAAGGAAGGGCAGATCTCTCCTTGGATGTCCCTGTGGGGGTTGAATCCTCGACTGGCCTTGGTACCTCTGTGTGTGCCAGTCGCACACGGGCAACTGGCCGCGCAGCTTGGGAGCATTGCCCCTTTTGGGGTCCACCAGACTTGGCACGGCCCGGACAGTCAGATATGATATGGCCGACTTTATTGCACAGGTAGCACCGTTTCTCATGCTTGAATTCTGCAGGTGGTTCTTCTCATATGTTGTACTTGATCCTGCATATTAAAGATATCAAGCAGAGAACAAACATTGCGCAGTATATTGAGACAAACAATATTATTTCCAAATAGTGATGTGTATCTGAATTGCCTACTTACTAGAAGTGGCTAGATCACGTGCAGGGGAGAGAATCTGTTCTTTAAACCTTCTTTCCCTGGAAGCCTCTTGATGTCGCACGAACCCCTCGTGGTGTTCCAGGCCTCCGTGGGTATAGAAGGGATCTTTCTGCAGCCCCTGTCTTTAGGAATCCTGTACCTCTTACTCCGTTTAGGGAACAAAAAGAAGAAGGACAGAGGATTGCGCAGCACAATAAATCTTTAATGGCACTTGCCCAAAACCACGATGAAATACTCACAAAAGAAGGTGAGTTAAAATACAATAAAAAGGTGCTCGGCCCAGCACACACACACAGCCGCCTGAGTCACTGGTAGTCCGCTCCGGTACCGCGTGTACCTCGCGTGTATCCGGCGCTCTAGTGTGACGTCACTATCTTCCGTAAGACTCGCGGCTGGGATGACTGGGACACTGCTCCTTAGGCTCCTCCCAGTTCTTCAGGAGTCCCTCTCCAGACGCACAGCACATCATCGATGTAGCGTTTCCATAGCACCAGGTTTGCCCCATATGGGTTGTGGTTCAGGATAAAATTTTCCTCCCACAAACCCATAAATATGTTTGCATAACTTGGAGCAAACCTGGTACCCATCGCAGTGCCGCACGTCTGGAGATAGTATTGACCTTCATGTGAGAAGTAGTTGTGGGTCAGTATATGTTTGATGGATTCCAAAATGAAACCCTTTACCAAAGGTTCCATGTTGACATCTCTACCTAGGACGCTTTCTACAGCCTTGAGACCCATCTGATGGTCTATAATGGTATAGAGAGATACCACGTCACATGTTATCCACATCAGATCTTTATCCCACTTAAGGTTTTCAACTGTCTGTAGGACATGTGACGTGTCTTTGAGATGAGAGGGTATTTCAACAACATATTTCTGTAACAGAAAATCCACAAACTGGGAAAGGTTGGATGTGAGGGATCCGACCCCCGAAATTATAGGTCTACCTGGGGGTCTTAGGGGATTCTTATGAATTTTAGGGATGAAGTAAAAGAGAGGAATCTGTGGTTTTTCAATCACCAAAAAGTCAAACTCCCCTTTACTAATAATCCCTGTTTCATGCCCCTTTTGCAACATATCAGTTAACTCAATGCTGTACTCATTGGTTGGGTTACTTGTTAGTGTTTTATATGTACCCTTGTCACTTAATATTCGTTGGGCTTCCGCCTGATAGTAGTCCCTGTTCATGACTACTATCCCTCCCCCTTTATCGGCAGGTTTTATCACTATTTGGTTGTTTTTTGACAGTGATTCAACTGCTTTTTTCTCAGCTGTGGACATGTTTTGTTTTTTGCACTTGAAATCCTGACTCAGATTTTCTAAATCTCCTATAACCATATCTGCAAATGTATCAATAAATTTCCCTTTGCACATTTTGGGATAAAAGGAGGATCTTTTTCTGAATGTTGTTAGTGGAGGTTTGACTGGAATCTTATTTTGTGTATCCATATTTACAGACCTTGTTACAGCGTCCTTAATGAAATATTTCTTAAGTGTGAGTTTTCTAACAAACTTATGCACATCTATAAATGTGTTAAACATGTTAGGGCCCTGTACTTGCGCAAAGCTAAGACCCTTTTCCAGCACTTTTGTTTCGACATCTGTAAGTGAGTGATCACTAATATTGAAAATGGTCTGTTTTTTTACCAGTCTCTGCCTGCATTTGATTTTTTTCTTTTTTCCTGTTCCTCCTCTCTTTCCTCGGAAACGTCTGCCCGTGATCTTTTTCTTTCTATCTCCCTGGGTTCTTGCCACTCTCTCCTGCTCTCTCTTTTGGCTTTGTGAAAGGGCTTGTGACCTCTGCGTTGCTCTAAAAAAGGAGGGGTAAATCTTTTGTTATATTCTCCCTCTCTTTCTTCTCTTTCATTGGGCCTCCATATTGGTGACCTTTCTCTATAATTTCTAGATGCTTGATCACCTTCTGGTATATAAGACCTAAACGTTTCATAGCGTGTGTTGCTACTCCCAGGGTTTTTCGATTCTTTTATATCCTTTTTATCAGCTTTACTATCATTTTTCTTCATATGTGGAGTCTTAGAAGTTTTATTTTTTGAAATTGTTTGATCATGCTGTTTTTGGGTTATCTTGCCAGTCTTAGTTACCGGTGGAACTACACTGGTTTCTCCCTCCACAATCTCTGCTATGATGGTTGCTGGTTCTTTTTTCCAATTTCTTTGTTTATTTTCCTCATAGTCTTTTTTATCTCTTGCAAACTTAGTTTGCTTATTTAATTTAGTCTCCCTATCCTGTTTTTCTATTCTTAAAATTACTTTATCCTCTAGTTCCTTATATTCTTTGAGTTCCATAAAAGGTTCCAAGTTTGCCTTGATCATATTAATCTCGCTGTCAATGATCTCCAAAGTGGTTGTTCTCTGTTTGATCACTAACTGCACGAGACTAACAGAGCATTGGTCAAGAATGAAATTCCATTCTGCCATAAAATCTTCTTTATCCTGATCTAACGTGGGGACTTTAAGAACCCGTAGGCCTCTTGGGATTCTCTTAGCTTCTAGATATTTTCTCAGAGCATAAGAAATTGGAAAAAAGAACCAGCAACCATCATAGCAGAGATTGTGGAGGGAGAAACCAGTGTAGTTCCACCGGTAACTAAGACTGGCAAGATAACCCAAAAACAGCATGATCAAACAATTTCAAAAAATAAAACTTCTAAGACTCCACATATGAAGAAAAATGATAGTAAAGCTGATAAAAAGGATATAAAAGAATCGAAAAACCCTGGGAGTAGCAACACACGCTATGAAACGTTTAGGTCTTATATACCAGAAGGTGATCAAGCATCTAGAAATTATAGAGAAAGGTCACCAATATGGAGGCCCAATGAAAGAGAAGAAAGAGAGGGAGAATATAACAAAAGATTTACCCCTCCTTTTTTAGAGCAACGCAGAGGTCACAAGCCCTTTCACAAAGCCAAAAGAGAGAGCAGGAGAGAGTGGCAAGAACCCAGGGAGATAGAAAGAAAAAGATCACGGGCAGACGTTTCCGAGGAAAGAGAGGAGGAACAGGAAAAAAGAAAAAAATCAAATGCAGGCAGAGACTGGTAAAAAAACAGACCATTTTCAATATTAGTGATCACTCACTTACAGATGTCGAAACAAAAGTGCTGGAAAAGGGTCTTAGCTTTGCGCAAGTACAGGGCCCTAACATGTTTAACACATTTATAGATGTGCATAAGTTTGTTAGAAAACTCACACTTAAGAAATATTTCATTAAGGACGCTGTAACAAGGTCTGTAAATATGGATACACAAAATAAGATTCCAGTCAAACCTCCACTAACAACATTCAGAAAAAGATCCTCCTTTTATCCCAAAATGTGCAAAGGGAAATTTATTGATACATTTGCAGATATGGTTATAGGAGATTTAGAAAATCTGAGTCAGGATTTCAAGTGCAAAAAACAAAACATGTCCACAGCTGAGAAAAAAGCAGTTGAATCACTGTCAAAAAACAACCAAATAGTGATAAAACCTGCCGATAAAGGGGGAGGGATAGTAGTCATGAACAGGGACTACTATCAGGCGGAAGCCCAACGAATATTAAGTGACAAGGGTACATATAAAACACTAACAAGTAACCCAACCAATGAGTACAGCATTGAGTTAACTGATATGTTGCAAAAGGGGCATGAAACAGGGATTATTAGTAAAGGGGAGTTTGACTTTTTGGTGATTGAAAAACCACAGATTCCTCTCTTTTACTTCATCCCTAAAATTCATAAGAATCCCCTAAGACCCCCAGGTAGACCTATAATTTCGGGGGTTGGATCCCTCACATCCAACCTTTCCCAGTTTGTGGATTTTCTGTTACAGAAATATGTTGTTGAAATACCCTCTCATCTCAAAGACACGTCACATGTCCTACAGACAGTTGAAAACCTTAAGTGGGATAAAGATCTGATGTGGATAACATGTGACGTGGTATCTCTCTATACCATTATAGACCATCAGATGGGTCTCAAGGCTGTAGAAAGCGTCCTAGGTAGAGATGTCAACATGGAACCTTTGGTAAAGGGTTTCATTTTGGAATCCATCAAACATATACTGACCCACAACTACTTCTCACATGAAGGTCAATACTATCTCCAGACGTGCGGCACTGTGATGGGTACCAGGTTTGCTCCAAGTTATGCAAACATATTTATGGGTTTGTGGGAGGAAAATTTTATCCTGAACCACAACCCATATGGGGCAAACCTGGTGCTATGGAAACGCTACATCGATGATGTGCTGTGCGTCTGGAGAGGGACTCCTGAAGAACTGGGAGGAGCCTAAGGAGCAGTGTCCCAGTCATCCCAGCCGCGAGTCTTACGGAAGATAGTGACGTCACACTAGAGCGCCGGATACACGCGAGGTACACGTGGTACCGGAGCGGACTACCAGTGACTCAGGCGGCTGTGTGTGTGTGCTGGGCCGAGCACCTTTTTATTGTATTTTAACTCACCTTCTTTTGTGAGTATTTCATCGTGGTTTTGGGCAAGTGCCATTAAAGATTTATTGTGCTGCGCAATCCTCTGTCCTTCTTCTTTTTGTTCCCTAAACGGAGTAAGAGGTACAGGATTCCTAAAGACAGGGGCTGCAGAAAGATCCCTTCTATACCCACGGAGGCCAGGAACACCACGAGGGGTTCGTGCGACATCAAGAGGCTTCCAGGGAAAGAAGGTTTAAAGAACAGATTCTCTCCCCTGCACGTGATCTAGCCACTTCTAGTAAGTAGGCAATTCAGATACACATCACTATTTGGAAATAATATTGTTTGTCTCAATATACTGCGCAATGTTTGTTCTCTGCTTGATATCTTTAATATGCAGGATCAAGTACAACATATGAGAAGAACCATCTGTTTTGATGAACTGTGAACTGAGTCTGTGCCCAACCGGACTTTTAAGGTTGTAACCATTGAACTATCATTTCATCACTTGGCACCATTTGGGACTATATATACTATATTTTTTCATTTTTGTTTTTTCACATATATTAGCGCCGGGTTATGTCATCTATTTTTGTGTTTATTTAATTAGTTAGAGATAATAGAGATGTCTCAATAGATTACCAGGCTGCTCAGTTTAGTTAGTGCACAGCACTGTAGTAATAGCATTAGGTTTAGCGCTTTAAACAGTATATTTGTATTTTAAATTTGTATTTTTCTCCACACTGTATAGCTGCTGACAAACACATTGTTTCTATTGTTCACATTTCACACTCTGTCATGGCACTCTTCACTAATAGAGCACTTAGAGGTTGCAATTTTGATGGGGCATTTGATGAGAATCCAGACTGTATGGATCTGCAAATAGAAAACTTAGAAACATATTTCTCAAAACTAGAGAAATTATTGCACCAGGAAGTGAAGGAAACTTGGGACTCTTATGCTCTGAGAAAATATCTAGAAGCTAAGAGAATCCCAAGAGGCCTACGGGTTCTTAAAGTCCCCACGTTAGATCAGGATAAAGAAGATTTTATGGCAGAATGGAATTTCATTCTTGACCAATGCTCTGTTAGTCTCGTGCAGTTAGTGATCAAACAGAGAACAACCACTTTGGAGATCATTGACAGCGAGATTAATATGATCAAGGCAAACTTGGAACCTTTTATGGAACTCAAAGAATATAAGGAACTAGAGGATAAAGTAATTTTAAGAATAGAAAAACAGGATAGGGAGACTAAATTAAATAAAGAGATAAAAAAGACTATGAGGAAAATAAACAAAGAAATTGGAAAAAAGAACCAGCAACCATCATAGCAGAGATTGTGGAGGGAGAAACCAGTGTAGTTCCACCGGTAACTAAGACTGGCAAGATAACCCAAAAACAGCATGATCAAACAATTTCAAAAAATAAAACTTCTAAGACTCCACATATGAAGAAAAATGATAGTAAAGCTGATAAAAAGGATATAAAAGAATCGAAAAACCCTGGGAGTAGCAACACACGCTATGAAACGTTTAGGTCTTATATACCAGAAGGTGATCAAGCATCTAGAAATTATAGAGAAAGGTCACCAATATGGAGGCCCAATGAAAGAGAAGAAAGAGAGGGAGAATATAACAAAAGATTTACCCCTCCTTTTTTAGAGCAACGCAGAGGTCACAAGCCCTTTCACGAAGCCAAAAGAGAGAGCAGGAGAGAGTGGCAAGAACCCAGGGAGATAGAAAGAAAAAGATCACGGGCAGACGTTTCCGAGGAAAGAGAGGAGGAACAGGAAAAAAGAAAAAAATCAAATGCAGGCAGAGACTGGTAAAAAAACAGACCATTTTCAATATTAGTGATCACTCACTTACAGATGTCGAAACAAAAGTGCTGGAAAAGGGTCTTAGCTTTGCGCAAGTACAGGGCCCTAACATGTTTAACACATTTATAGATGTGCATAAGTTTGTTAGAAAACTCACACTTAAGAAATATTTCATTAAGGACGCTGTAACAAGGTCTGTAAATATGGATACACAAAATAAGATTCCAGTCAAACCTCCACTAACAACATTCAGAAAAAGATCCTCCTTTTATCCCAAAATGTGCAAAGGGAAATTTATTGATACATTTGCAGATATGGTTATAGGAGATTTAGAAAATCTGAGTCAGGATTTCAAGTGCAAAAAACAAAACATGTCCACAGCTGAGAAAAAAGCAGTTGAATCACTGTCAAAAAACAACCAAATAGTGATAAAACCTGCCGATAAAGGGGGAGGGATAGTAGTCATGAACAGGGACTACTATCAGGCGGAAGCCCAACGAATATTAAGTGACAAGGGTACATATAAAACACTAACAAGTAACCCAACCAATGAGTACAGCATTGAGTTAACTGATATGTTGCAAAAGGGGCATGAAACAGGGATTATTAGTAAAGGGGAGTTTGACTTTTTGGTGATTGAAAAACCACAGATTCCTCTCTTTTACTTCATCCCTAAAATTCATAAGAATCCCCTAAGACCCCCAGATAGACCTATAATTTCGGGGGTCGGATCCCTCACATCCAACCTTTCCCAGTTTGTGGATTTTCTGTTACAGAAATATGTTGTTGAAATACCCTCTCATCTCAAAGACACGTCACATGTCCTACAGACAGTTGAAAACCTTAAGTGGGATAAAGATCTGATGTGGATAACATGTGACGTGGTATCTCTCTATACCATTATAGACCATCAGATGGGTCTCAAGGCTGTAGAAAGCGTCCTAGGTAGAGATGTCAACATGGAACCTTTGGTAAAGGGTTTCATTTTGGAATCCATCAAACATATACTGACCCACAACTACTTCTCACATGAAGGTCAATACTATCTCCAGACGTGCGGCACTGCGATGGGTACCAGGTTTGCTCCAAGTTATGCAAACATATTTATGGGTTTGTGGGAGGAAAATTTTATCCTGAACCACAACCCATATGGGGCAAACCTGGTGCTATGGAAACGCTACATCGATGATGTGCTGTGCGTCTGGAGAGGGACTCCTGAAGAACTGGGAGGAGCCTAAGGAGCAGTGTCCCAGTCATCCCAGCCGCGAGTCTTACGGAAGATAGTGACGTCACACTAGAGCGCCGGATACACGCGAGGTACACGCGGTACCGGAGCGGACTACCAGTGACTCAGGCGGCTGTGTGTGTGTGCTGGGCCGAGCACCTTTTTATTGTATTTTAACTCACCTTCTTTTGTGAGTATTTCATCGTGGTTTTGGGCAAGTGCCATTAAAGATTTATTGTGCTGCGCAATCCTCTGTCCTTCTTCTTTTTGTTCCCTAAACGGAGTAAGAGGTACAGGATTCCTAAAGACAGGGGCTGCAGAAAGATCCCTTCTATACCCACGGAGGCCTGGAACACCACGAGGGGTTCGTGCGACATCAAGAGGCTTCCAGGGAAAGAAGGTTTAAAGAACAGATTCTCTCCCCTGCACGTGATCTAGCCACTTCTAGTAAGTAGGCAATTCAGATACACATCACTATTTGGAAATAATATTGTTTGTCTCAATATACTGCGCAATGTTTGTTCTCTGCTTGATATCTTTAATATGCAGGATCAAGTACAACATATGAGAAGAACCATCTGTTTTGATGAACTGTGAACTGAGTCTGTGCCCAACCGGACTTTTAAGGTTGTAACCATTGAACTATCATTTCATCACTTGGCACCATTTGGGACTATATACACTATATTTTTTCATTTTTGTTTTTTCACATATATTAGCGCCGGGTTATGTCATCTATTTTTGTGTTTATTTAATTAGTTAGAGATAATAGAGATGTCTCAATAGATTACCAGGCTGCTCAGTTTAGTTAGTGCACAGCACTATAGTAATAGCATTAGGTTTAGCGCTTTAAACAGTATATTTGTATTTTAAATTTGAATTCTGCAGGCTTGGAACTGCTAGGTGCTGCTGCAGGCTGCTGTACCCACTGAGTCGTCTGCTTGGTTCCCCGGGCTGCCACGGCCATTCGTCTGGAACCACTTTTTCCCTCCATCAGGGCACGGCTGCACAGGTATTCATCTGCCAGCCGGGCAGCCTCTTCATGGGTCTTAGGTTTTTTATCAAAGACCCATGCCCTCACATCCGAGGGACACTGCTGCAGTAACTGCTCCTGGAATATCAAGTCCAGCAGCGTGTAGTACTTTGCGGCACCACAACCCTCCACCCACTGAGTACCCTGGTGTGCCATGCGGGCATCATAGTTCACATATGACTCCTGAGGATGGCGTTCCTCCATCCTGAACTTGCCTCTATACTCTTCTGGGGTCAGGGCATAACGCAACAGTAGTAATGCCTTGAGGTGCTCGTAGTCATCCCGGTCCGCTCGTGGGGTGAATGCAGGGTTTCCTTTGCCTTGCCAGACAGCAAGGTTTGTAACCGCAGCACCCAGTCCCGTTGACGTACTCGGTACCTTAAGCACTGTGTCTCAAAGTCTGATAAAAAGCCATCAATCTTGTCCGTGCCACAGTCCAACTTTTTGAAGCTGTGATGGTTTACCTGGGGCACAGGCTGTTCTCCGTTTACATGGGGTGCATGAGGGGTCACTTGTCTGTGAACCGCTGCCAGCATGCGAATCCGCTCATCAGCAGTAGTGTTTGCCCCACATGAGGCAAGAAGGGCTGTTAGTCCAGAATTAGGGGTCTCCGCAAGTTCAGGAACAACTGGCACTGCTGGCACAATAATGTCCCCCACAGCCCCCAAACCCAGTCTTTCACCAATATCCCAGTGAGCACCCTCGCCCTCCCTTTGTTCATCTTCCTCCAGGGGTGGCATCATTTCACACACCTTGTGCTGGAGGGACTCCACTGCGGCTGCAGTCACAGGAGCCGTGTTTGAAAGTACTGCAAGGCTAGCTTTGGGCTGCTCCAATTCTTCTTCCAGTTGTGTCTTTGCCCGACCAGCTGTCAGTAACCCATACTCTTCACACCAGGCAACGAGCCTGGCACGATCCCAGGACCGGAACCGTCCCGCTCATCTGTCCATGTTTCACCCGCAGGCAGCAAGAGAGGGCGCAAAGGGGAACTATGTTTTTTCACTTCTCTTGCAAATCGTGTGTGTGCTATCTCACACTTTGGGAGCTCTTAACCGAGAGCCTCCCCGCTATGATATAGTACCCCGGAAGATACTATATCATAGGTTCAATCAGATCCCGCCGCTGCCACCAGTAAAAAAGCCTGTCACGGGAGACCAGTGCTTATCCCACAAAAATACCTGGATCCTTTGATTGAACAAAGCATGAGATAAAATAAATGGCATTTATTCACACGAGAAACACTCACAGCTTGATTTACAAGATAACACAAAATAACACTTACGAGAATGAGGTAAAACAAAAGAAATGGTTACCAGAACAAAACTCCCCAAAATATAGTCTCTATATATCAATTCCCAGGAGCGGGGTTGATACGCAAACAAGAGACGCGAAACCATCTTTGACTAGGGGCGCCGCTTGCAGCCCGTTTCTCCGCTGAGAAGTATCTTCGTACTGCGCTTGCAGAATTCGTTTCCAAGTCATTAGTTGAAACAACGTTTATAGCGGGGTACAATCCTTGGTTGTGATGAAACGTCTTTGTACCCACGCTGTCCTTTACGATGACACACAGATGAATGCTGTAGAACTCAGTTGAACACACTTGAAAACCCGAACATAAGCACGGGCTTATAACACCCTCCCAAGCCTATCTAGGCATGGGAAGCGAATTCCCAACCAATGGCAAGTTTGCCAACAGTTCCTGCAGCCGGGCAAAGGGCTTCACGGTATGCCAAGGGTCATGCGCTAACTTCACGCTTAGCATACCTGACCAAGCCCCCTTGCACGGCGGCAGAATGTCTACCATTCTCCAGGATGCCAGACATCTGCTAGGCAAACTGTTTATATATGTTTCCTGACATTTAACACTTTCCCCAGGTCGGTGACTTTTGAAGCAATGGACTTTTGTAGATACTCTGGAGCCTACTCCACAGGGAGTCTCAGAAGTCCAGACTAACATTATACATGACTCATCCCTGATCATAAATGACAATGGTGAATGCTTAATTTATCCGCTGTCCTGCCTGACTGAAATGTAAATGTCCCGGTTCCTATAACTTTAAAATACTAAACTCCAAGCTACTTCTCATTTATGCTTTTAAATAAATGTTACAGTTCTTAGGCTATGGCCCCGGTAACTCAGCTGCAACGCGCGCCCGCGAGATTGGCGGCGCGTGCAGCCGATTACCTGGTCTGCAGGGAGCTGCACGAAGAGAGACCGGGGGGGCGTGGCGGAGGAGTGATGGGGGCGCGGCCATGACGTCACCCGGCAGGTTCTCCCTCATTGGCTGAACCGCCGGGGGGCATGCCGTATCGCTCGACGCGAGTCCTGCTCTCAATTCTATTGAGAGCAGGAGTAGCTCTCGCGCGAGTGCTGTGCCCCCCCCTCGCAGCGGGCCCGGCGCCATTGCGGGCAGGGCTCTCGTGCGCGCAGCGTCCGCCACAGCGGACGCTGTAGTAGGCAGCGGGGGCAAGGCCTTATACTATAATAGATTATATGTCTTGCCCCCTATCACTCTACACACCAAAAATTAGAAGGCTAGGACCTTCCTATCTAAAGTTAGCTGCTTAATTATGTGAGGGCTATGATGTGGTTTGTGGTAAAAAAAAATCCCCGGTCTGCGGTTTGAGGTCGGGATGCAATGTTTCAATCCCTGGCCTTTTTATTATTTTCCGTTAGGAAAAGTACCCCATGTAGTTAGTCCCACCAAGATGGTCTGACATTACTCCCCAGATCCATGAGAGACAGGCTATGCCAAGACGGAGCTTCATAAGCCACAGTCCCAAGGTATAATGGGACCACCCCATAGGCAGCTCCCTTACTGGCTCTCACCCAGAAGGCCATGTAGTGGCATTCTGCCCTGATGAGAGGGTGCCCAATCCCAGAGAGAGTAGTACTAGGCCTGCCAGGTGATACATGGATGTGGAGCAGTACTAGAGCTATAGAGCAGAGGGATTCTACAAGCAGACCACGCCATACAAAGTCTCAGTACTGTCCCACCAAGCCAAGATGGGGGGCAGCAAGGAAAGCCATGTAAACTGGCGTCGCCTAGTCTGCTTGGGACAGGAAAACCTTTGTCCCGAGGTGTGAAACACCACACGTATCACAAGTACCCACATCCTGCTCTGCTTTGTTCTAGCATTCACAAGCAGGGTGGGGGAGCCTTTGATCAGGGGGCTTATTGTAGAACACTTGTCTCCCCCCTGAGCATTAACATACCATATGGGCTCTAGCCTTCCCGGGCTTTTACCCTAGACCCAAAACATAGTACATTTTCACCATCATATTTATATTAAAATAATCCGTTCTGTGGGTCTGAGCGGGCTGAAATCTGCCAGGTCCTCATGCCGGGGGACCCTTGCCATAGTGGCCAAATATCAGCCCTCCACGACCCCCAGAACCGGAGATACCAAAACACAGTTTTTAAAGCACTTTTGGACACGAGGCTTTTTTCTGTCATGCAAGTCAATGGCAGAAATCCAAACTTTACCATTACCCTGACTCCGTTCTGTTGCCCCGAGAGGGTCGCTATTTGCCATGCAATCCTGCCTGAACTAGGACTACATGGTGGCCGAATCTCAGCCCTCTAGGTTGAACAGAACCGGAGTTATGGGTTCCAGGTTTCTGCTCATTCTGATTTAGCCGTTTTTTACTCGCAGCTTTTACCTCCACCATTAGAGTCTATGGTGCGACCCTTATAACGAGCGCGACCCTTTACCAGAGTCATTAACTCACAGATCTGGTTGGGGTCATGTAAGGGGGTTCCTAGGGTCTAGGGGCAAAAATAATTTTATTCCTGGGTGCCCTAGAACCTACGTTTCCCACGCCAATTGATCCTGACCTTGACCGGGGAGTGATCAAAGCTCTCTTCAAGATATTGTATCCACTTTTGCGGTCTGCAGTTTGGATGGCTGCCAACCCCTTCCTGGAGGTCGGCTTCGAGGAATCCCCATTGAAATGAATGGCTCCATTGACTTTCAATGGGGAACCGCCGCTCCTCCTCTCGGGCGCCACCTGCAGGTCTTCTATGATAACGGGCCCAAATCGCCGGAATCTCCATACGGTTACATGGGGCTGTAATGGCGACCTATGGAGAGACAGCAAAATGAAGCCTGCAAAGGCGGGAAAAGGAACAAAGGGCTATAAACACCAAATTAACATTAACCCTTTCCCTCCCACCTGGATCCCAGTGTATGCGGTTGCTGCATACACTGCAAAGGTACAACCACCAATAATTGTACCAATATACACATCTTAGCAAATAAAACCGTTTGCCATGAGGCAGGGGAATAAACATACATTAATTCCCTCTAAATGTGGGAATAGGATAACCAAGGGACGTACCTTTTGGTTGTGAAGCAGGGGAACATATGTATTGGAAGTACATTTCGGGTTAACCCCTCTCTTCCCAGACGGTGGAAGGGGGTGCCTAATGGGGGTTGACCCCTTTATTACTCGCTTGGCACCCCTCCCCCGTCACACTCACTTCAGATGCTCTAGATTCGCATTAAAAAGGGAGAAGTCCAATCATCTTTGGTTGGGGGCAGAATCCGTTATTTCCAAGATGATTGGATGCAGTCAGAGACTCATGGGTGATTGGCATAGTCACCCAAGGCTATGTTCTGGAATTTCAGGCACTGTCCAAAATAAATAATTTTGTGAGGTCGAAGAAACAAGAAAGCATCTTTAGCCTTAAAAGAAAGCTTACACAGTCTACTCAAGAACAGAGCAATAAAGCCAGTTTCATCACCAGGTTTCAAGGCTTTTACTCTGTACTATAAAACACAAAAGAGAGAAGTGCAAGAAAGAACCAAAATCAATTACTTAATAGCAACTTTGTGTTCAAATCTATAAAAAAAATGCAGCACTTACATTAATTGACAGAGCTGCATCAAAAACGGCACGTCCCCACACCACTCCATCCACTATATGTTAAAAGCCTGTATCCCGGTAGCTGGTGATAGTTAGCCCCTCCAAACCGATCCCGAATGGTGGCTGGTTGCTAATGTCCTAAAAAGCTGCACCAGGGCCTGCTGCGGAGCTTGAGCAGCACGACCGCTACTAGGGGGAAGCGGGGGATTGCAGCCGCGTCCTGCGTATGACATCACTTGTCTCACGCAAGGACTATGGATACCGCAACACGTTTTGCGTAAAACTACGCTTTGTCAGGGGGTGTATCCATACCCTCTAAGGATTACCCCTTATATAGGGGCTGCTATTTCGCAATTATAGCCCAGAGTTCTCAAAGTTGACATATAAACATCTCCACATTGATTAACATACTAAACCACATAAAAAAAACACAAAAATACATATACCTCACAGTACAAACATAGCTCAAACATATATTTTTTTCACATAATTAAACCCTGCCTATAAAAATCCATATAACTCTTTCACTTATACCAATTGAAACTATAGGGAGGGTCTCAAACATATTATATGTTAATGCAACTCATCCCCTACCACTAAGTCATATTGAATAAAAATTCAATAATGGCATTAAATAATGAATTAAGATTAAAATTGAATGTAAACTGATTTCATACATAACATTATTATACCTATAATTAATTTGGGTATGTTATTCAATTAATATGGTATAACTAACTTTATGTTAAAAATTATATTTTAAATAACTGCACCTTTTATAAAACTCGATATCACAATTTTAAAAACCTAATATATAAATGTATTATAGAAAGGCAACAGTCACACTGCTAAATATTGACACTTACCAGTTACAGATATTCCATATAAAATAGAATTACTGTTCCCTCAACAAAAAATGGGTGTTATATACAAATTGCATATCATAATTAAAACATTTAAAGAAATAATTAAATACATTATACAGTATTCTGTCTGTGGGTCTACTCATATTTAGCTTAAAGGGATCATTGTTATTTCACCATTTACAATTTTATCCCCAAATCATTTTAGAAATGGATGTCATTCAATCTGTTCATTCAGGCCCGGAGGATATTTACTGTGTAGTTCCCAAACTTTTTCGGTTCAAGGCTCCCCAAAGCAATCAGAATTTTTTCAAGGCTCCTCAAGGCGATCAGGATTTTTCCGTGGCGCCCAAAGTAAAAACAAAGGTGTATATACATACCTAACAGTTGCAGTGCGCAGTTGGTGTCTCTCTCAGACACTCTCACACACTCTCACTCTCTCTCACACACTCTCACTCTCTCTCTCAGACCTCACTCTCTCTCTCAGACCTCACTCTCTCTCAGACCTCACTCTCTCTCTCAGACCTCACACACTCTCTCTCTCTCCCTCAGACCTCACTCTCTCTCTCCCTCAGACCTAACTCTCTCTCTCTCTCTCTCTCTCTCTCTCTCTCTCCCTCAGACCTCACTCTCTCTCTCTCCCACAGACCTCACTCTCTCTCTCTCCCTCAGACCTCTCTCTCTCTCTCTGTCTCCCTCAGACCTCTCTCTCTCTCTCTCTCTCTCAGACCTCACTCTCTCTCTCTCTCTGTCCCTCCCACAGACCTCACTCTCTCTCTCTCCCTCAGACCTCTCTCTCTCTCTCTCTGTCTCCCTCAGACCTCTCTCTCTCTCTCAGACCTCTCTCTCTCTCTCAGACCTCTCTCTCAGACCTCTCTCTCTCTCTCAGACCTCTCTCTCAGACCTCTCTCTGTCTCAGACCTCTCTCTCTATCATACCTCTCTCAGACCTCTCTCTCAGACCTCTCTATCAGACCTCTCTCTCTCTCTCTCTCAGACCTCTCTCTCTCTCAGACCTCTCTCTCTCTCTCTCTCTCAGACCTCTCTCTCTCAGACCTCTCTCTCTCTCTCAGACCTCTCTCTCTCTCAGACCTCTCTCTCTCTCTCAGACCTCTCTCTCTCTCTCTCTCTCAGACCTCTCTCTCTCAGACCTCTCTCTCAGACCTCTCTCTCAGACCTCTCTCTCTCTCTCAGACCTCTCTCTCTCAGACCTCTTTCTCTCAGACCTCTCTCTCTCAGACCTCTCTTTCTCTCTCTCTCTCAGACCTCTCTCTCTCTCTCTCTCTCTCTCTCAGACCTCTCTCTCTCTCAGACCTCTCTCTCTCTCAGACCTCTCTCTCAGACCTCTCTCTCAGACCTCTCTCTCTCTCTCTCAGACCTCTCTCTCTCTCAGACCTCTCTCTCTCTCAGACCTCTCTCTCTCAGACATCTCTCTCTCTTTCTCAGACCTCTCTCTCTCTCTCTCTCTCTCTCTCTCAGACCTCTCTCTCTCAGACCCCTCTCTCTCAGACCCCCCTCTCTCTCTCTATCTCAGACCTCTCTCTCTCTCAGACCTCTCTCTCTCAGACCTCTCTCTCTCTCTCTCAGACCTCTCTCTCTCTCAGACCTCTCTCTCTCAGACCTCTCTCTCTGTCAGACCTCTCTCTCTCTCTCAGACCTCTCTCTCTCTCTCAGACCTCTCTCTCTCTTTCTCTGATCTCTCTCTCGCTCAGACCTTTCTCTCTCCCTCTCATACCTCTCTCTCTCAGACCCCTCTCTCTCTCTATCTCAGACCTCTCTCTCTCTCCGACCTCTCTCTCTCAGACCCCTCTCTCTCTCTATCTCAGACCTCTCTCTCTCTCAGACCTCTCTCTCTCAGACATCTCTCTCTCAGACCTCTCTCTCTCAGACCTCTCTCTCTCTCTCAGACCTCTCTCTCTCTCTCAGACCTCTCTCTCAGACCTCTCTCTCTCACACCTCTCTTTCTCTCTCTCAGACCTCTCTCTCTCTCTCTCTCTCTCAGACCTCTCTCTCTCTATCTTTCTCTGACCTGTCTCTCTCAGACCTCTCTCTCTCAGACCTATCTCTCTCTCTCAGACCTCTCTCTCTCTCTCTCAGACCTCTCTCTCTCTCAGACCTCTCTCTCTCTCTCAGACCTCTCTCTCTCAGACCTCTTTCTCTCTCTCTCTCTCTCTCTCTCTCAGACATCTCTCTCTCACCCCCCCCTCTCTCTCTCTCTCTCTCTCTCTCTCAGACCTCTCTCTCTCTCTCTCTCTCAGACCTCTCCCTCTCTCTCAGACCTCTCTCTCTCGCTCAGACCTTTCTCTCTCTCTCATACATCTCTCTCTCTCAGACCTCTCTCTCAGACCTCTCTCTCTCAGACCTCTCTCTCTCAGACATCTCTCTCTCTCTCTCTCAGACCTCTCTCTCTCTCTCAGACCTCTCTCTCTCTCAGTCCTCTCTCTCTCTCTCAGACCTCTCTCTCTCTCTCAGACCTCTCTCTCAGACCTCTCTCTCAGACCTCTCTCTCAGACCTCTCTCTCTCTCTCTGACCTCTCTCTCTCTCTCTCTCTCTCTCTCAGACCTCTCTCTCTCTCAGACATCTCTCTCTCTCTCAGACCTCTCTCTCTCTCTCAGACCTCTCTCTCTCAGACCTCTCTCTCTCAGACCTCTCTCTCTCTCTCTCAGACCTCTCTCTCAGACCTCTCTCTCTCTCAGACCTCTCTCTCTCAGACCTCTTTCTCAGACCCCTCTCTCTCTCTCTCTCTCTCTCTCTCTCTCAGACTTCTCTCTCAGACCTCTCTCTCTCTCTCAGACCTCTCTCTCTCTCAGAACTCTCTCTCTCTCAGACCTCTCTCTCTCAGACCTCTCTCTCTCAGACCTCTCTCTCTCTCAGACCTCTCTCTCTCTCACTCTCTCTCAGACCTCACTCTCTCTCAGACCGCACACTCTCTCAGACCTCACTCTCTCTCAGACCTCACTCTCTCTCTCAGACCTCACTCTCTCTCTCAGACCTCACTCTCTCTCTCAGACCTCACTCTCTCTCTCTCTCTCTCTCAGACCTCTCTCTCTCTCTCAGACCTCTCTCTCTCAGACCTCTCTCTCTCTCTCTCAGACCTCTCTCTTTCTCTCAGACCTCTCTCTCTCTCAGACCTCTCTCTCAGACCTCTCTCTCTCTCAGACCTCTCTCTCAGACCTCACTCTCTCTCAGACCTCACTCTCTCTCAGACCTCACTCTCTCAGACCTCACTCTCTCTCTCAGACCTCACTCTCTCTCTCTCTCTCTCTCTCTCTCTCTCTCTCTCAGACCTCTCTCTCTATCTCTCAGACCTCTGTCTCTCTCTCTCTCTCTCTCTCTCTCTCTCTCTCAGACACACACTCACAATCCTGTGACATTAGATTTAAATGATTTACTCTTTCTACTAAATTTACATCCAATACAATTATGGCATGTATAATAACCTTTGAGATCGTTAAGCCAAGTTACATGGCGATCCCTAAGACCATCAATTGGACAACTAGGGGATAAGGTGGACTTCAAATTCCTAGCCCTTCTATACACAATTTTTGGTTTATCAGGAAGACAGGTTTTAAGAATCGGATCTCTTAGTAGAATACTCCAATGCTTATTAATCGTCTGAGATATGACAGGAGCCAAACCACTATACTGGGTAATGAAAAAAGAAAACTGGGCCTGTGTTGTAAGAACAGGGACAGTGTCCTTCTTAGAAATTAAAGTGGCTCTGTCAATTTTATTGACCTCAGAAATAGCCAAATCCAATTCGCGGCTATTGTATTCCCGCTCTAAAAACCTATCTTTTAAATCCTTAACCTGCTGTTGGTAGATTGAGTTTTCGGAACAATTCCTCTTTATTTGCAGTGCTTGCCCTTTGGGAATATTCTGGAGCCACTTAGGGTGGTGATGGCTTGATGCCAATAAATAGGTATTGGCATCAACCTCTTTATGGTAGGTCTTGGTATGAATGGTGTTATTAACAACGTAAAGGGAAAGGTCAAGAAAATTTATATTGGATCTACGATGGTTAAATGTAAATTTTAAATTCCATATGTCGGTATTAAGGTATATCTTAAACTGTTCTAGCTCATCAAATGACCCCCTCCAGACACACAGAACATCATCGATATATCTTTTCCAGAGCACCAGATTTGCACTAAATGGGTTGGAGGACCAAATATGGTCCTCCTCCCAGATGGACATGAACAAATTCGCATAACTAGGTGCAAATCTGGTGCCCATGGCAGTGCCGCATGTCTGGAGGTAGAACTCATGGTCATAACTAAAAAAATTGTGGGTCAAAATAAATTTGATCCCATCTAGAATGAACTGTCTCAGCTTACCATCTATCCCAACATCTTTCTCAAGGACTTTCCTAATAGCATCTAGTCCCATTTGATGGTCAATCATGGTATATAATGAGACTACGTCACATGTGACCCAACAGAACTCATCCATCCAGACGAGATCCTGCACAAGGGTTAACACATGTGAAGTGTCTCTCAGATAAGACGGGACTTGGACTACATGTTTTTGAAGGAGATAATCCAAAAATTGGGAAAGGTTCAAGGTAAGGGAACGTATCCCCGATATTATTGGTCGACCTGGGGGCCTTGTAAGATTCTTTTCGATCTTCGGGATGAAATAAAACACCGGAATCCTAGGTTGTTCAATTGTTAGGAATTCCAGTTCTCGAGTGGTAATAATTTCATCCCGAAGACCCTGATCCAAAAAGGCCACCATTTCTCCCTTAAAAGGGATGGTTGGGTTGGTCTCTAGTTTTAAATATGTGGTATTGTCCCCCAAAATTCTGAGTGACTCCTCCTCATAATAGGAGGAGTTCATCACGACCCCCCTTCCCCCCCCCCCCCCCCTTTGTCGGCCACTTTAATAACTATTTTGGTATTGGACTCAAGGGATTTAACAGCCTCTTTTTCTTCCCTGCTGAGATTTTGTCTATGACATTTGAAATCTATACTAGCTGTTCTAGATCTGAGATTACCATCTCAGCAAAGGTGTCTACAAAGCTGCCCTTCATTCCTTTAGGGTAGAAGGTAGATGGCTTTTTGAAGGGCGTGAGTGGAGGCTTAGTTGCCGGATTATTTAATCTAGGCAAAATTACCGATCTGCTCACTGCATCCTTCATATAGTATTTTTTAAGAGTGATCTTTCTGAAAAACCTATGGACATCAACAAAGGTGTTAAACATGTTGGGTCCATTAACAGGAGCAAAATTGAGGCCCCGAGATAGGACATCCAATTCTACCTGTTTTAGAGGAATATCACTAATATTAAACACATTGCTTTTTACCAATCTCTCCCTTGGTCTAACCTTTTTCTTTCTCTTTCTCTTCCTTGTCCCTCCTCTCTTCCCTCTGAATCTTCCATTTTTGACCTTTTCCCTTCCGTTCTTATTGGATCCTGTCTGCCTGGTTGGGTTCTGGGACCTCTCCATCTTTCCTGTAGTGGTGCTCGACCCTGGCGCTGGTCCAAAAAAGAATTATGTCTTGTATTTATCTCATGGTGACCTCCATATAGTCTATCAACAGGAGATCAGTCACGATATTGATGTCCCGTGGCATGTTGCTCATCTGGGTAACCCCTAGATCCTCGTGAATTTACTCTATCTTGTCTATTTGATTTCTTTTTACCTCTTTTAGAATTTACAGTGGGATTATTATCCTGTTTTGACAGAGTATCCCCCTTTTTGTCTAATATGGGATTGTCTAACTTTTCACTCTTGGTAGAGTCAATCCTGTCTCTAGGGGTACCAGATGATTGGACTGCCTCATGCCCACCTGCATCAACTTCACTAATCGTTATAGTCTTATCTGTTTTCCAATTTCTTTGTTTGTTATCATCATAATCTCGTTTATCCCTTATAAACTTTTTATGTTTAGATAAGTTTAACCTCTTTCTCTATTTTGTCTATTCTTGAAGATGCCTTCTCTTCTAAGCTTTTATACGCTGGAAGTTCTATAAATGGTTCCAATTTCTCTTTAATTTAATTAATTTGCCCATCTAGAACTTCCATTGTAGAAGCTCTATGTTTGATATGGAGTTGCATGAGATTGACTGAACATGTGTCTAGTATACAGTTCCATTCTTTTAAAAATTCCTCATCATCATAGTCTGATGTTGGAGGTTTTAAAACTCTGAGTCCTCTAGGAATCCTTTTATTCTCAAGATATTTCTTGAGCTTAAAGGTTTCCCAGATTTGTCTCATCTCCTGTATCAACAATTTTTCTAATTCGGAGAATTGAGTATCCAGGCTATCCTTATCTGAATCCATAGGATCATTGGTGTCATTAAAAAAACCTTCTAAATTATGCCCTCTCAGTGCTCTATTGGTGAACAGTGCCATTATAAGGTGTGGTCTGCTGCTGTAGGGGTAAGGGAACAAAAAACTGAGCAAACAAACAAGTGATAACCCACTACAAGCGCTAACCTACACTAAAAGTAATAAATAAGTGAATAAATGTAATTATCAACCATAAAGTGAAATGTGATGAAAAAGAATCTTACAAGGCCCCCCGGTCGACCAATAATATCGGGGATACGTTCCCTTACCGCCAGCCGGAGCGCAGGGAAGCCAGGGACTCCAAGGGACTCCAGCTGTGACGTCATCGCGTTCGTGTTGGTGTATTTGGAGTCCCTGGCTGCCCTGCGCTCCGGCTGGTGGTAATTTCAAGTGCTAGCAACCATTGTATGAGAGGGAGCAAAGGACATGCAGGCATTGGATGCCTTTTTATCTTGCTGCCAATTTGGGATAGGAGTGCATGGTGAACCTGGGCTGTTTACATCCACTCTACAAACCTGGGACTCACCCTACCACCGCAGATGACCACAATAGAGATTTCTCTCCCACAAATGGTTCTGTTTAAAATCCTGTAAGTGCACATTCTTATGGGTTGCTGATCTTTTAAATAAATGTACCTTATTTTTTACTCAGTTACGTGCTATGGAGCTTGTGCTTTTGTTTGTTTTTTGTTCATATATATATATATATATATATATATATATATATATATATATATATATATATATATATATATATATATATACAGTGGTTGACAAATCACCAAAAAATCTACTCGCCACACAAAAAAATCTACTCGCCACCTAGTACCAAACGTGTGCTGCTTGGGCCAATATTTACTCGCCTGGGGGTTAAATCCACTCGCCCGGGGCGAGCAAATGTATAGGTTTGTCGAACACTGTATATATATATATATATATATATATATATATATATATATATATATATATATATATATATATTCACTGTGCTTCTCCGTGTAAGGAGCATGCTGCTGGTGAAAAGATTGGCCATACAGAAGTGAAAAACAGAAAGTGATATACCAGTTTTTAACTGCACTGAGTTACATATACTTATGCCTAGTTTATTAACTCCTTCAGGGTATATTTCACAGAACATTTGTATGCATTTAGCATAGGGACCTGCTACTGAGACGTGCCTTGACGTTGGTTAGCAGGCTTGTCATTATTTGATCAAAGGATGTAACCAAAAGTCTCCTTTGTCTTACAGATTTAGGGTTCACTATGTATATTTATTTCCCCATTTATTGTTAGCTCAATGGGAGAAGCGCAAGGATTAACTTTCTGCTTTTTCACATACGTATGGCCAATCTTTTCACCAGCAGCATGCTCCTTACACAGAGAAGCGTGGTGAAAACAAAATATATATATATTTTTTTTGTTTGTTTGTTTTACATTCCCTGTGCCCTAGACTCATGAAACTTTCTACAGTATGTGCAAGTTTTAGGTGGGATATAGAAATGCGATTGTTTTGTTTGCAGGAGTACGTGGGCCAATTCTCCCCGGTGTGCAGGTATGATTTGCCGGTATGCGGGTTGAATTACACCGGGGTTGCACAGTGTCCCCCCAGACTCCTGGTTTTCGAGCCCAGATATCCCAGTCCTGTTTCCATTACAAATATGAGTCTCCCCAAGTGATCCTAGGTATTAAAGTATGTTTTATTTCATTTGTGATTTTACTATAAATGTCTATTCAGTCAGCTCGGTCATCCATATAGGTGCCAGGAAGTCTGGATAGACATCGGAGTTCAAAGAGGAGACGGGATGTTGAGAGGTGTCGGGGTGTTAAGTGGCCGGGCAGAGTACTGGGTCCAGAGAACAGAGACTCCCTGCAGGGAGAACACTCTGGTCTGCCAGACTCAGTGGAACCTGCCCAGTAGATGGCAATGGGTTAACGGGGGAAGCGGCAGAATGTCAGCGCGTTTCCCATTGGTCAATTCCTATGTCCCGCCCACAGGGCATCCCGAGCCGGCTTAGCACGCCCCCCTTCTATGACGTCAGCCAAGAGACGAGCCCCCATTTCTATTGCCTAGTGGGATAGGGTTCCCAAGCTCCGATTGATCGCTCCTCCTACCTCCATGCTAAGGATAGCTTAGCTGAGTGTATATAAGAAGGAAGCCGATTCAAAGAACAAGACGATCTAGTGACTTGTGTCGATGAAGCTAGGGCGGGCTTTTCAAAGTTTCTCTGTCACGAATAGCAGAGCACGTTTTGAAGCTATGAAAGTCTGCTCTGCAGAGACTAAGTCAGATGCGAGATCCCAGTTCTCATTTTAGAACGTAGTGGTCGCGGCTAGGAACTGAAGCCGAAAAGAGGACCAGGAAGCCTGGGTGTATATCCCGGTCAGGGTAAGCCTACCGAAGCAGGCGCCCTGCACCTAGTAGAGCCTACGCAGTAAGTGTGCTTTTATCTGTATTTTGTGTATTCATTGTGTTGTACGCGGGTTTACCCGAATAAACTGCATTTTGTTCTTGCTACCTTGTTTTGTCTAGTGAATGATCCCGGTACAAATATAAATAAGTGTCACAAAAAAAACATAAACACACACACACCACACCGTTCCCAACTTTCTGAATAGCAGCTCATCGCTAGCCAGATACAGTATATAAAAAAATTTAAAAAAATAAAAAACCAGCAGTCATGTAAGCGTATGAGCCAAGGCTCACAAAATTGACATTTTATTCAGGCTATTCACACAAAAAAAAATCACAACACTGAAATGCGTATAGCACAATGATATTAATGACATAGTATATGGCTCGGCACCTCAAACCCACCTTAGCAAACTTGACACCCTCTACAATTCAATTTGTCGTTTTGTTCTCCAATGCAACTACAACACACATCACTGCAAAATGCTCAAAGAACTAGATTGGTCAACACTAGAGTCTAGGCGCAAAGTTCACCTTTCCTGTCTTGCCTTTAAATTCTTCATGGGCAAGCTACCCAGCTACCTGAACAAGCTCCTCACCCCTACCACTTGCAGCACTTATCACCTGAGATCAGACTCCAAAAGACTGTTCATGGTCCCAAGGCTCAACAAAGTATCCGGACGTTCCTCCTTCTCCTACCGTGCACCCCAAAACTGGGACAACCTACCAGAGACTCTCACATCCACCACCAGTTTAAGTTCTTTCAAATCTAAGGCTGTCTCACATTTTAACCTGGTCTGTAACTGTTTCATACGCTCATAATATATATTTTCTTTAACTGTGCATGCAATGTCTTGTATATAATGTATACCCTGTTCATTTATGTAACTGTACTTGTAACCATGTATTATTTGTCTTACTCTGTGCCCAGGACATACTTGAAAACGAGAGGTAACTCTCAATGTATTACTTCCTGGTAAAATATTTTATAAATAAATAAATAAATAATTAAATTGGTACTCTCAAACCAGTAGAAACACAAATGTGTTTGAAATAAGATACAAGTGCAAAAATATTGTTTGCTAAACAAAATACATGTAATTATTTCAACTGACTTCCTGTCAGTTACAATCCCAGTCAACTACACTGCAGGTAACATTGAATATGTAAGGTGCACATTTCAAGCCATTGTGAAGAAAAATAAAAAGATCTATGTTTATGTTAAAGGAAAATCAGTCTCCCGTGACAGGGCCTATCAAAAAAAGTTGTAAAACCCTTAATGCAGACAAGAAAGGCCTCTAACTCCAATACCTACTATAGAATATGACAGCGTATTTATCAGTGGTGCCGTATCGAACATATCAACTACTTAAAGCCATCAATTCTTCAACAATTCCAATATTGATGGAATGGACTTGACCTAGATCTTAACGCCAGTTTCTTGAAAGTTCAAGCCTCACTGGGCTTAATATAACTTTTTTTCAGGAAATTCGGCGAATAAAACCTCAAGATAGAATGCCATTCCCTCCATGGGATTTGCATCTAGTTCTACAGGCACTCACAAAGGCACAGTTTAAACCGCTCAAGCAGGTCTCACTTACAAACTTAACTTAGGAAAACAATTTTGTTGGTAGCAGTTACTTCAGCTGGTAGAATAAATGACCTACACTCTCTATCAAGAAAGGAACCATTCTTGTAGTTCCTTTAGGAAAAAGTAATACTCAGGCCAGTACTTCAGTTTTTGCCAAAAGCGTGATCATTTTTTCATTTAAAACCAAAAAATATATATTTTTTTTTCATTTTGTCCAAAACCAGCAAATGTTAAAGAGCAACTTTTACATTCATTGGATGTTATCAGATGTCTAAGGATATATCGGGCCAAAACAGAACCATTCAGAAAATCTAACCCATGCCGACTCTTCTCTTTCTTTGACTCCCTACTCAGACCATCCTCTGGTGCCTGTTTTTCTTCCTCCATTTCACCTCAGGACTTTGCTGACTATTTCAAGGAAAAGGTGGAATCGATACGTCAGGACATCCCCTCTGTATCCTCCTCCCATCCTACAACTCTTACTAACTCTCCTCCTGCCTTCCTCAACTCTTTTCACGCTGTCACAGAGGAGGATGTATCATTGCTGATCTCCTCTTCTTCCTCTACCCTTTGCCCTCTTGACCCCAATTCCTCACATCTCCTAAAACATCTTGCTCCTACTATAATCCCTACGCTCACACACATTTCTAACTCATCACTCTACTCTAGCACCTTTCCCTCCTCCTTCAAACATGCAACAGTTATACCATTACTCAAAAACTTTAAGCTTTAAACTCCTTGAATGTCTTGTATTCGCTCACTTCCCTCCTAGACACTCTACTATCTGGATTTTTCACTGCTCACTATTGAAACAGCCCTCACTAAAATAACTAATGACCTCCATGCTGCCAAAGACAGAGGTGATTACACTCTGCTCATATTACTCGATCTCTGCAGCATTTGATACCGTGGACCACCCTCTCCTCCTTCACATTCTCCATACTCTTGGTATTCATAACAAAGCTCTATCCTGGATCTCCTCTTACCTCTCCCGTCGTACTGTGTCTCATTTGTTAACACCTCCATTGATTTCCCTGTGGGGGTAACCAGGGCTCTGCCCTGGGCCCTCTTCTCACACTTTCTAGGTGATCTAATCACATCTCTTGGGTTCAAATATCACCGCTATGCTGATGACACAAATTTACATTTCAACAACTGACCTTACACCTGCTGTACAGACCAAAGTTTCTGAATATCTCTTTGCTATATCATCCAGGTTGGCCCTCCGCCGACTTAAACTTAACATTTAAAAAACGGCGCTACTCATATTTCCTCCCAAACCTGGCCCTATTACCGCATTCTACATTACTGTTGGAAGCATTGTCATACATGCAGTAGCACAAGCATCCTCTCTCACATTCAAAAGGTAGCTAAAACCTGTTGTTGTTTCCTCCGCAATATTACACAGATACATGCCCTTTTCTCTGTTGCTCGACTGCTAAAACTCTGACCCAGGCTCTCGTTCTCTCCCGTCTCGACTATTGGAACCTCATGCTGTCTGGCCTCCCCTACAAATCTATCCTAAACGCTGCTGCCAGAATCACTTTACTCTTTCCCAAATCTGTCTCAGCATCTCCCCTGCTGAAATCCCTCTCCTGGCTTCCTATCACATCCTGTATAACACATTCAATTCTCCTCCTCACTTTTGATGCTTTACACTTTTGCCCCTCCTTACATCTCAGCCCTAATGTCTCGCTTTACACCATCCCGACTCTTGTGTTCTGCTCATGGATGTCTTCTCTTTACCGCCTTTATGTCTAAAACCCTCTCCCGCCTTAAACCTTTCTCACTGACTGCCCAGCACCTCTGGAATGCCCTTCCCCTCAATATCAGACCAGCACCCTCTCTATTGACCTTTAAGAATCATCTTTAAAAAACACCTCCTTAGCAAAGCATATGAGAAGCTACGTGGCTGATACTTTACATCTCATACATCGACCGTGGCCCCCTGATAACGCACTTACCAGAACACCTTCCTGTCTGGATGTTCTTCCTACTTACCAATTAGATTGTAAGCTCTTCAGAGCAGGGACTCATTTTCCTTAATGTCACTTATGTCTGACGTACTTCTTCCCATTGAGTCATTTGTTATTTATATTATTATGTCACATGTATTATGGCTGTGAAGTACTATGTACATTAATGGCGCTATATAAATAAAGATATAAATACAGGCAGTCCATTCTTCCCGTAGGGAAAAGAAAAAGACAAGCAGCTTCAAAACCTACTCTCAGTCGATGGATCAAAATAGCAATCAGAACGTCTTAAATGGTGCAAAGCAGGCAACCTCCAGAAGCACTAAAAGCACCTTCCACCAGATCCATGGCTATTTCATGGGCAGCAAAGGCACAAGCTTCTCCTCTAGAACTTTACAGAGCGGCAGTATGGACTTCCATAAACACGTTCATTAAGTTATATCATTTAGAGATCCATGTTTCAGGAGACAGGCTTAGGCCATAAAGTACTGCAAGCAGTTGTGCATTAGAAAATTAAGAGATTTGTGCATTATCCATTGATTGTATGATTTGATAGCCACCCCAGTTGCACTGCTTGGGCATTGCCTATTGGTGCCTACTGCCATAGAGATGCTCAGGAAAATAAAGAAATTGTTTCACAATCTTACCGTAATTTTGTTTTCCTAAATAATATTCCATGCCAGTGCGCAATAAGCAACCAACCCAAAGACATAACACAGATGTATTATGTTTCAGGTATGAAATACAACACTACCTGTGCGGAGGAGTAGCTATATATATATATATATATATATATATATATATAATCAAAAAATAAATAGATGATACCGTTCTGTGGCTAACGAAATGCTTTTATTATATATATAATATATATATATATATATATATATATATATATATATATATATATATATATATATATATATATAGCGCCTTTAACAGGTGTAAGACTTTAATTTGTCCTATCCCAGCTAGAAGGTGGGACTTAACCCATTGATGCCCACTGCCATGGAATATTACTTTTGCAAAGAAAATCACGTTAAGATTGTGAAACAATTTTCTATTGCCACATGATCTATATCAGGGGTGAGCAAACTTTTTATGCCGAGCCCCCCTTTTCATCCATGAAATTTCTCGGGCCCCCCCTGCCTGATGTAATCAAAATCACATGACGTCAGTGCATGTGCAGTGCATAACGTCAGTGCGAACCAGCTTTGTAACGCCCCCGCCACGCGTCTACAAAAAAAGTATTTATAGCACAAATTACATAACTTAAAAATAAATATTATAATATTTGTCTAATAGCGTTCCCATTTCTGCTGTATTATTAATCTCTCTCTTCCCGCCACATTAGAACACCTCAGGACCTCTCTAACCTCTTCCAGTCTCTCCCTGTATTTCTCACTCCCCCTCCAGTCCCTCTCTATCCCTCCCCTCAGTGTCTCCCCCCACTCTCTTTCCCTCCCCCTGTGTGTCTCTCTCTCTTTCTCCCTCCCCCTAGTGTCTCCCTCCCTCCATTGTCTCTCACTCTCCTTCCAGCCATTGCCTCTCCCTCCCCCCAGTGTCTCTCTTGCACTCTCCAACCAGCTATTGTTTCTCCCTCCACCCGGTGTCTCTCTCACACTCTCCCTCCAGCCATTGTGTGTCTCTCTCCCTCCTGCCAGTGTCTCCCTCCCTCCCACCAATGTCTCTCTCATCCCCATCCCCATGTAGCTCTTTCACCCCCCCTCCCCATGTCACACTCACTCTCACCCCCCTCCCCATCTCACACTCTCACCCCCCTCATGTCACTCACACCCTCCCCATGCCTGTCTCACACTCACTCCCCCATGTCCCAGTCTCACACTCACTCCCCCATGTCCCAGTCTCACTCCCCCCCCATGTGCCAGTCTCACTCCCCCCCCATGTGCCAGTCTCACTCCCCCCCATGTCCCAGTCTCACTCCCCCCATGTCCCAGTCTCACTCCCCCCCATGTCCCAGTCTCACTCCCCCCCATGTCCCAGTCTCACTCCCCCCCATGTCCCAGTCTCACTCCCCCCCATGTCCCAGTCTCACTCCCCCCCCCATGTCCCAGTCTCACTCCCCCCCCACGTGCCAGTCTCACTCCCCCCCATGTGCCAGTCTCACTCCCCCCATGTGCAAGTCTCACTCCCCCCCATGTCCCAGTCTCACTCCCCCCCATGTCCCAGTCTCACTCCCCCCCCCATGTCCCTGTCTCACTCCCCCCCATGTCCCAGTCTCACTCCCCCCCATGTGCCAGTCTCACTCCCCCCCCATGTGCCAGTCTCACTCCCCCCCCATGTGCCAGTCTCACTCCCCCCCCATGTGCCAGTCTCACTTCCCCCCCATGTGCCAGTCTCACTCCCCCCCCCATGTGCCAGTCTCACTCCCCCCCATGTCCCAGTCTCACTCCCCCCCATGTCACAGTCTCACTCCCCCCCCATGTGCCAGTCTCACTCCCCCCCCCCATGTGCCAGTCTCACTTCCCCCCCATGTGCCAGTCTCACTCCCCCCCATGTCCCAGTCTCACTCCCCCCCATGTCCCAGTCTCACTCCCCCCCATGTCCCAGTCTCACCCCCCCCCCCATGTCCCAGTCTCACTCCCCCCATGTGCCAGTCTCACTCCCCCATGTCCCAGTCTCACTCCCCCCATGTCCCAGTCTTACTCCCCCCATGTGCCAGTCTCACTCACCCCCTCTCCCCATGTCGCTGATGCAGGAAGCAACGAGATGCTGCTGTGTACTGTAGCACAGCGCCACCTAATGGCCAAAAGAAAAATTGCAG